>NC_045618.1:88703211-89003836 GCF_009829155.1 Mustela erminea
TCCCAAGAAACAAAAGTCCAACAGCGATGTATTTTCACAGGTGAATTCTACCAAACATTTATTAGCTCTTCATTAAAAAAAAAAAAAAAAAAAAAAAAAAAAAAAAGCTATTCTTCTCAACAATTTTTAAAAATAGAAAAGAAATGAAAACTTCCAAATTCATTCTATGAGGCTGGCATTGCCCTCATACCAAAGCCAGATAAAGACACCACAAAAAAAGAGAACTATAGGCTGATACTCCTGAAGAACATAGATGCAAAAATCCTCAACAAAACATTGGCAAACCAAATCCAAGAATACATTTCAGAAAATCATTCATTTGGACGTCTAGGTGGCTCAGTTGGGTAAGCCACTGCCTTCAGCTCAGGTCATGATCCCAGGGTCCTGGGATCGAGTCCCGAATCGGGCTCCTTGCTCAGCAGGAAGCCTGCTTCTCTCACTGTCTCTGCCTGCTTCTCTGCCTGCTTGTGTGTACTCTCTCTCTCTCTCTCTGGCAAATAAATAAAATCTTTAAAAAAAAAAAATCATTCATTACAACAGTGGGACTTATTCCTAAAATGCAATAGTTCAATATTTCCAAATCAATCAACATAATATGTCACATCAGAAGAGAAAGGATAAAATACATATGATCATGTCAACAGATGCAGAAAAAGCATTTGACAAAGTAAGATATCCATTCATGGAAAAAAAAAAAAACCTCAATATAATAAAGGCCATATATGAGAGATCATATACACAGCTACTATCATCCTCAATGGAGAAAAACTGAGAGCTTTTTCTTTATGGTCAGGAACAAGACAGGGATGTCCACTCTCACCACTTTTATTCAATATAGTACCGGAAGTCCTAGCTACAGGAATCAGAAAACAAAAAGAAATACAAGGCATCCAAACTGGTAAGGAAGAAATAAAACTTTCACTATTTGCTCATGACATGATACTACAGAGAGAAAACCTTAAGGATTCCACCAAAAAACTACTAGAGATGACAAATGAATTCAGTAAAGTTGCAAGACACAAAATCAATATACAGAAATCTGTTGCATTTCTGTACATTAGTAATGAAACAGCAGAAAGAGAAACTAAGAAAACAATCCCAATTGAACCAAAAAATAGTAAAATATCTATGAATAAACTAAACCAAAGAGGAGAAAGACCTGTACTTGGAAAACTATAAAACACTGATGAAAGAAATTGAAGATGACACCAAAAAAATGGAAAGTCATTCCATGTTCGTGAATTGGAAGAACAAATTGTCAAAATGTCTATGATACCCAGAGAGATCAACAGATTTAATATAATCCCTACAAAATACCAACAGCATTTTTCTTTTTCTTTTCAAGTTAGGTTGTTTGTTTGTTTGTTTGTTTTAAAGATTTTATTTATTTATTTGACAGAGACCACAAGTAGGAAGAGAGCCAGGCAGAGAGGGGGCGGGAAGAAGGCTCCCTGCTGAGCAGAACACAATGCGGGGCTCAATCTCAGGACCCTGAGATTATGATCCGAGCCAAAGACAGAGGCTTAACCCATTGAGCCACCCAAGTGCCCTCCAATAGCATTTTTCAGAGCTAAACCAAACAATCCTAAAATCTGTATGTAACCACAAAGACTCCGAGTAGTCAAAGTAATCTTAAAAATGAACAAGGGGTGCCTTGTGGGCACCTAGGTAGCTCAATCAAGAGCCCAACTCTTGATTTTGGCTCAGGTCATGTTCTCATGGTCATGGGATCAAGCTCTGCATCAGTCTCCATGCTCAGCGAAGACTGCTCCCTATCCCTCTGCTCCTCCCCTTCTCTCTTTCTCTTTCTCTTTCTCTCTCTCTCTCTCTTTCTCAAATAAATAAATAAATAAATAAAATCTTTTTTTTTTTTAATGGAGGTATATAATTCCAGACTTCAAGCTATATTACAGAGCTGTAGTAATCAAAATAATATGGTACTGACACAAAAACTGACACATAGATCAATAGAACAGAACAGAAAGCCCATAAATGAACCCACAATTATATGGTCAATTAATCTTTGTCAAAGCAGGAAAGAACATCCAATGGCAAGAAATACAGTCTCTTCAACAAATGGTCTTGGAAAATTGGACAGCTATATGCTGAAGAATGAAACTGGACCACTTTCTTACACCATACACAAAAATAAACTCAGAATGCATTAAGGATCTAAATATGAGACCTGAAAACATAAAAATTCTAAAAGAGAGCACAGGCAATAATTTCTCTAACATTGGTTGCAGCAACATCTTTCTAGATATGTCTCCTGAGGAAAGGGAAACAAAAGCAAAGAAAAAAAACAATAAAACTAAAAGACAACAGGGGAGGAGTCAAGATGGCAGAGAAGTAGCAGGCTGAGACGACATCAGATAGCAGGAAATCAGCTAGATAGCTTATCTAACCATTGCAAACACCTACAAATCCAACAGGAAATCAAAGAGAAGAAGAGCAACAATTCTAGAAACAGAAAATCAATCACTTTCTGAGAGGTAGGATCTGCGGAGAAGTAATTCAAAGCGGTGGGGAAGATAGACCACGGGGGGAGGGGCCGGCTCCCGACAAGCGGTGGAGCAACGGAGCACAAAATCAGGACTTTTAAAAGTCTGCTCCACTGAGGGACATTGTTCTAGAAGCTAAACCGGGGGGAGGGGATAGCCCACATAGGGTCAGTGTAACCCAGGTCCCACAGGGTCACAGAAGGACCAGGAGTATCTGAGTGTCGCAGAGCTCGCAGGTATTAGAGCTGGGAAGCTGGCTACAGCAACAAAGCCGAGGAGTGAGCTCTCAGCTCGGGGTTACCTTGATCCAGGCACAGGATGGGTGAGCTCGGAGTGGGCTGGAGGCCAGTGAGACAGAAGTGACCAAGCACTTTTCTCCAACAGTGCAAGCGATTGAGTGCTTTTCTCCAAGCGTGACCAGAGGCCAGGGAGACAGAACGATTGGGCACTCTTCTCTGAGGGCACACTGAGGAATAGGACACTGAGCTCTTGGCTCCACCAGGCCAGAGATTGGGAGGCCACCATTATCATCCCCATCCTCCAGAACTCTACGGAAAACATTCAGGGAACAAAAGCTCCTGAAAGCAAAGCGGATAAGGTAGTCCAGCCCTTGGTAAGGGCAAGGCAATTCCGCCTCCAACAAAGACACTTGAGAATCACTACAACAGGCCCCTCCCCCAGAAGATCAACAAAAAACCCAGCCAAGACCAACTTCACTTACCAAGGAGAACAGCAGAATTCCAAAGGAGGAGAAAGCAAATCTTATCTGGACAAAATGAGAAGATGGAAAAACTCAGCACAAAAAAAAAAAAAAAAGAACAAGAGGCAGTACTGAAGGCTGGGGACCTAATCACTAAGGACATTGGTAATATCACAGATCTAGAGTTCAGAATGACGAGTCTCAAGGTTCTAGCCGGGCTCAAAAAAGGCATATAAGATATTAGAGAAACCCTCTCTGGAGAGATAAAAGCCCTTTCTGGAGAAATAAAAAAACTAAAATCTAACCAAGTTGAAATCAAAAAAGCTATTAATGAGGTGCAATCAAAAATGGAAGCTATTACTGCTAGGATAAATGAGGCAGAAGAAAGAATTAATGACATAGAAGACCAAATGACAGAGAATAAAGAAGCTGAGCAAAAGAGAGACAAACAAATACTGGACCACAAGAAGAGAATTCGAGAGATAAGTGACACCATAAGACGAAACAACATTAGAATAATTGGGATTCCAGAAGAAGAAAGTGAGAGGGGAGTAGAAGGTATATTGGAGAGAATTATTGGAGAGAATTTCCCTAATATGGCAAAGGGAACAAACATCAAAATCCAGGAGATGCAAAGAATGCCCCTCAAAATCAATAAAAATAGGTCCACACCCTGTCACCTGATAGTAAAATTTACAAGTCCTAGCAACAAAGAGAAAATTCTGAAAGCAGCTGGGGAAAAGAAGTCTGTAACGTACAATGGTAAAAACATGAGATTGGCAGCTGACTTATCCACAGAGACCTGGCAGGCCAGAAAGAACTGGCATGATATATTCAGAGCACTAAACGAGAAAAACATGCAGCCAAGAATACTATATCCAGCCAGGCTAGCATTGAAAATAGAAGGAGAGATAAAAAGTTTCCAGGACAAACAAAAACTGAAAGAATTTGCAAACACCAAACCAGCTCTACAGAAAATATTGAAAGGGGTCCTCTAAGCAAAGAGAGACCCTAAAAGTAGTAGATCGGAAAGAAACAGAGACAATATACAGTAACAGTCACCTTACAGGCAATACAATGGCACTAAACTCATATCTCTCAATAGTTACCCTGAATGTTAATGGATTAAATGCCCCAATCAAAAGACACAGGGTATCAGAATGGATAAAAAACCAAAACCCATCAATATGCTGCCTACCAGAAACCCATTTTAGACCTGAAGACATCTCCAGATTTAAAGTGAGGGGTTGGAAAACAATGTTCCTTGCTAATGGACATCAGAAGAAAGCTGGGATAACAATCCTTATATCAGATCAACTAGATTTTAAGCCAAAGACTATAATAAGAGATGAGGAAGGACACTAAATCATACTCAAAGGGTCTGTCCAACAAGAACTAACAATTTTAAATATCTATGCCCCTAACATGGGAGCAGCCAACTATATAAACCAATTAATAACAAAATCAAAGAAATACACCAACAATAATACAATAATATTGGGAGACTTTAACACTCCCCTCACTGAAATGGACAGATCATCTAAGCAAAAGATCAACAAGGAAATAAAGGCCTTAAACGACACACTGGACCAGATGGACATTATTCGCCCTCGACGCGCAAGGACGACAAGAAGCCCCAGTTCAGATGCATCTTCTCTCTCTTTATTTCCACAAGTCTACACACTTATATATGCTTACATGACCAATCAGCGAGCAGGGTACAGGAGGGAACGAATCAGGCTATGCACCTAAACGAACAACTTCGCTAGCAACCAATGCTGTTTACTTCCTCTTTGGGCATTCTACTTAGTCTCATGAGGCAATCCTAACCTGCCAACTAGCCAGGCGCCATCTTTTAATGGCGGAGGCCGCCCTGGCCAGGGGCCTGCCTCCGACAGGATATCACAGATATATTCAGAACATTCCATCCCAAAATAACAGAATACACATTCTTCTCTAGTACACATGGAACATTCTCTAGAATAGATCACATCCTGGGTCACGAATCAGGTCTCCACTGGTATCAAAAGATTGGGATCATTCCCTGCATATTTTTAGACCACAATGCTCTGAAGCTAGATCACAAGAGGAAATTTGGAAAGAACCCAAATACATGGAGACTAAACAGCATCCTTCTAAAGAATGAATGGGTCAACCAGAAAATTAAAGAAGAATGGAAAAAATTCATGGAAACAAATGATAATGAAAACACGATTTAAAAATCTGTGGGACACAGCAAAGGGAGTCCTGAGAGGAAAATATATAGCGGTACAAGCCTTTCTCAAGAAACAAGAAAGGTCTCAAGTACACAACCTAACCCTATACCTAAGGAGCTGGAGAAAGAACAAGAAAGAAACCCTAAACCCAGCAGGAGAAGAGAAATTATAAAGATCAGAGCAGAAATCAATGAAATAGAAACCAACAAAACAATAGAATAAATCAACGAAACTAGGAGCTGGTTCTTTGAAAGAATTAATAAGATTGACAAACTCCCAGCCAGACTTATCAAAAAGAAAAGAGAAAGGACCCAAATAAATAAAATCATGAATGAAAGGGAGAGATCACAACCAACACCAAAGAAATACAAACAATTAGAAGAATATACTATGAGCAACTGTATACCAACAAATTTGACAATCTGGAAAAAATGGGTACATTTTTAGAGACATATAAACTCTACCACAACTGAACCAGGAAGAAATAGAAAACCTAACAGACCCATAACCAGTAAGGAGATTGAAACAGTCATCAAAAATCTCCAAACAAACAAATGCCCAGGGCCAGATGGATTCCCAGGAGCATTCTACCAAACATTTAAAGAAGAACTAATTCCTATTCTCCTGCAACTGTTCCAAAAGAACAGAAATGGAAGGAAAACTTCCAAACTCATTTTATGAGGCCAGCATCACCTTGGTCCCAAAACCAGACAAGGATCCCATCAAAAAAGAGAATTACAGACCAATATCCTTGATGAACACCGATGCAAAAATTCTCACCAAAATACTAGCCAATAGAATTCAACAGTACATTAAAAGGATTATTCACCACGACCAAGTGGGATTTATTCCAGGGCTGCAAGGTTGGTTCAACATCCGCAAATCAGTCAATGTGATACAACACATCAATAAAAGAAAGAACAAGAACCATATGATACTCTCAATAGATGCTGAAAGAGCATTTGACAAAGTACAGCATCCCTTCCTGATCAAAACTCTTCAAAGTGTAGGGATAGAGGGCACATACCTCAATATTATCAAAGCCATCTATGAAAAACCCACCGCAAATATCATTCTCAATGGAGAAAAACTGAAAGCTTTTCCGCTAAGGTCAGGAACATGGCAGGGATGTCCATTATCACCACTGCTATTCAACATAGTACTAGAGGTCCTAGCCTCAGCAATCAGACAACAAAAGGAAATTAGAGGCATCGAAATCGGCAAAGAAGAAGTCAAATTATCACTCTTCGCAGATGATATGTTACTATATGTGGAAAACTCAAAAGACTCCACTCCAAAACTGCTAGAACTTATACAGGAATTCAGTAAAGTGTCAGGATATAAAATCAATGCACAGAAATCAGTTGCATTTCTCTACACCAACAACAAGACAGAAGAAAGAGAAATTAAGGAGTCAATCCCATTTACAATTGCACCCAAAACCATAAGATACCTAGGAATAAACCTAACCAAAGAGGCACAGAATCTATACTCAGAAAACTATAAAGTACTCATGAAAGAAATTGAGGAAGACACAAAGAAATGGAAAAATGTTCCACGCTCCTGGATTGGAAGAATAAATATTGTGAAAATGTCTATGCTACCTAAAGCAATCTACACATTTAATGCAATTCCTATCAAAGTACCATCCATCTTTTTCAAAGAAATAGAACAAATAATTCTAAAATTTATATGGAACCAGAAAAGACCTCGAATAGCCAAAGGGATATTGAAAAAGAAAGCCAAAGTTGGTGGCATCACAATTCCGGACTTCAAGCTCTATTACAAAGCTGCCATCATCAAGACAGCATGGTACTGGCACAAAAACAGACACATAGATCAATGGAACAGAATAGAGAGCCCAGAAATAGACCCTCAACTCTATAGTCAACTAACTTCGACAAAGCAGGAAAGAATGTCCAATGGAAAAAAGACAGCCTCTTCAATAAATGGTGCTGGGAAAATTGGACAGCCACATGCAGAAAAATGAAATTGGACCATTTCCTTACACCACACACAAAAATAGACTCAAAATGGATGAAGGACCTCAATGTGAGAAAGGAATCCATCAAAATCCTTGAGAACACAGGCAGCAAACCTCTTCGACCTCAGCCGCAGCAACATCTTCCTAGGAACATCGCCAAAGGCAAGGGAAGCAAGGGCAAAAATGAACTATTGGGATTTCATCAAGATCAAAAGCTTTTGCACAGCAAAGGAAACAGTTCACAAAACCAAAAGACAACTGACAGAATGGGAGAAGATATTTGCAAACGACATATCAGATAAAGGGCTAGTGTCCAAAATCTATAAAGAACTTAGCAAACTCAACACCCAAAGAACAAATAATCCAATCAAGAAATGGGCAGAGGACATGAACAGACATTTCTGCAAAGAAGACATCCAGATGGCCAACAGACACATGAAAAAGTGCTCCATATCGCTCGGAATCAGGGAAATACAAATCAAAACCACAATGAGATATCACCTCACACCAGTCAGAGTGGCTAAAATCAACAAGTCAGGAAATGACAGATGCTGGCGAGGATGCGGAGAAAGTGGAACCCTCCTACACTGTTGGTGGGAATGCAAGCTGGTGCAGCCACTCTGGAAAACAGCATGGAGGCTCCTCAAAATGTTGAAAATAGAACTGCCCTAAGACCCAGCAATTGCACTACTGGGTATTTACCCTAAAGATACAAACGTGGTGATCTAAAGGGACACTTGCATCCGAATGTTTATAGCAGCAATGTCCACAATAGCCAAACTATGGGAAGAACCTAGATGTCCATCAACAGATGAATGGATCAAGAAGATGTGGTATATATACACAATGGAATACTATGCAGCCATCAAAAGAAATGAAATCTTGCCATTTGCGACAACATGGATGGAACTAGAGCGTATCATGCTTAGCGAAATAAGTCAAGCAGAGAAAGACAACTATCATATGATCTCCCTGATACGAGGAAGTGGTGATGCAACATGGGGGCTTAAGTGGGTAGGAGAAGAATCAATGAAACAAGATGGGTTTGGGAGGGAGACTAGCCATAAGTGACTCTTAATCTCACAAAACAAACTGAGGGTTGCTGGGGGGAGGGGGGTTAGGAGTAGGGGGGTGGGGTTATGGACATTGGGGAGGGTGTGTGCTTTGGTGAGTGCTGTAAAGTGTGTAAACCTGGTGATACACAGACCTGTACCCCTGGGGATAAAAATATATGTTTATAAAAATTTAAAAAATTTAAAAAAAATTTAAAAAAGAAGAAGAACTAATTCCTATTCTCCTGCAACTGTTCCAAAAGAACAGAAATGGAAGGAAAACTTCCAAACTCATTTTATGAGGCCAGCATCACCTTGGTCCCAAAACCAGACAAGGATCCCATCAAAAAAGAGAATTACAGACCAATATCCTTGATGAACACAGATACAAAAGTTCTCACCAAAATACTGGCCGGTAGGATCCAATAGTACATTAAAAGGATTATTCACCACGACCAAGTGGGATTTATTCCAGGGCTGCAAGGTTGGTTCAACATCCACAAACCAATCAATGTGATACAATACATTAATAAAAGAAAGAACAAGAACCATATGATATTCTCAATAGAAGCTGAAAAAGCATTTGACAAAGTACAGCATCCCTTCCTGATCAAAACTCTTCAAAGTGTAGGGATAGAGGGCACATACCTCAATATTATCAAAGCCATCTAAGAAAAACCCACTACAAATACCACTTTCAATGGAGAAAAACTGAAAACGGGACGCCTGGGTGGCTCAGTTGGTTAAGCAGCTGCCTTCGGCTCAGGTCATGATCCCAGCGTCCTGGGATCGAGTCCCACATCAGGCTCCTTGCTCGGCAGGGAGCCTGCTTCTCCCTCTGCCTCTGCCTGCCATTCTGTCTGCCTGTGCTCGCTCTCTCCCCCTCTCTCTCTCTGATAAATAAATAAAGTCTTTAAAAAAAAAAAAACTGAAAGCTTTTCCGCTAAGGTCAGGAACATGGCAGGGATGTCCGTTATCACCACTGCTATTCAACATAGTACTAGAAGTCCTAGGCTCAGCAATCAGACAACAAAAAGAAATTAAAGGCATCCAAATCGGCAAAGAAGAATTCAAACTATTACTCTTTGCTGATGATATGATACTATATGTGGAAAACCCAAAAGACTCCACTCCAAAACTGCTAGAACTTGTACAGGAATTCACTAAAGGGTCAGGATATAAAGTCAATGCACAGAAATCAGTTGCATTTCTTTCCATTAACAACAAGACAGAAGAAAGAGAAATTAAGGAGGCAATCCCATTTACAATTGCACCCAAAATCATAAGATACCTAGGAATAAACCTAACAAAAGAGGTAAAGAATCTGTACTCAGAAAACTAGAAAGTACTCATGAAAGAAACTGAGGAAGACACAAAGAAATGGAAAAACGTTCCATGCTCATGGATTGGAAGAACAAATATTGTGAAAATGTCTATTCTACCTAAAGCAATCTACACATTTAATGCAATACCTATCAAAATCCCATCCATTTTTTTCAAAGGAATAGAATAAATAATCCTAAAATTTATATGAAACCAGAAAAGACCTCGAATAGCCAAAGGAATATTGAAAAAGAAAGCCAAAGTTGGTGGCATCACAATTCTGGACTTCAAGCTCTATTACAAAGTTGTCATCATCAAGACAGTATGGCACTGGCACAAAAGCACACACAGAGATCAGTGGAACAGAATAGAGAGCCCAGAAATAGACCCTCAACTCTATTGTCAACTAATCTTCAACAAAGCAGGAAAGAATGTCCAATGGAAAAAAGACAGTCTCTTCAACAAATGGTGCTGGGAAAATTGGACAGCCACATGCAGATAAATGAAATTGGACCATTTCCTTACACCACACATGAAAATAGACTCAAACTGGATGAAGGACCTCAATGTGAGAAAGGAATCCATCAAAATCCTTGAGGAGAACACAGGGAACAACCTCTCTAATTTGACCTCAACCGCAGCAACTTCTTCCTAGGAACATCGCCAAAGACAACAGAAGCAAGGGCAAAAATGAACTATTGGGATTTCATCAAGATCAAAAGCTTTTGCACAGCAAAGGAAACAGTTCACAAAACCAAAAGACAACTGACAGAATGGGAGAAGATATTTGCAAACAACATATCAGATAAAGGGCTAGTATCCAAAATCTATAAAGAGCTTAGCAAACTCAACACCCAAAGAACAAATAATCCAATCAAGAAATGGGCAGAGGACATGAACAGACATTTCTGCAAAGAAGACATCCAAATGGCCAACATGAAACAGACACATGAAAAAGTGCTCCACATCACTCGGCATCAGGGAAATACAAATCAAAACCACAATGAGATATCACCTCACACCAGTCAGAATGACTAAAATGAACAAGTCAGGAAATGACACATACTGGCGAGGAAGTGGAGAAAGGGGGACCCTCCTACACTGTTGGTGGGAACACAAGCTGGTGCAACCACTCTGGAGAACCGTGTGGAGGTTCCTCAAAAAACTGAAAATAGAGGTACCCTATGACCCAGCGATTGCACTACTGGGTATATATCCTAAAGATACAAACGTGGTGTTCCGAAGGGGCACGTGCACCTGAATGTTGATAGCAGCAATGTCTACAATAGCCAAACTATGGACAGAACCTAGGTGTCCATCAATAGATGAATGGATAAAGAAGAGGTGGTATATATACACAATGGAATACTATGCAGCCATCAAAAGAAATGAAATCTTGCTATTTGTGACGATGTGGATGGAACTAGAGGGTATTATGCTTAGGGAAATAAGTCAGTCGGAGAAAGACAACTATCATATGATCTCCCTGATATGAGGAAGTGGAGATGCAATGTGGGGGGTTTGAGGGATAGGAAAAGAAAAAATGAAAGAAGGTGGGATTGGGAGAGTCTCAATCTCCAAAAACAGACTGAAGGTTGCTGGGGGGAGGGGGCATGGGAGAGGGTGGTGGTGATATGGACATTGGGGAGGGTATGTGCTATGATGAGTGCTGTGAAATGGGTAGACCTGGCAATTCCCAGACCTGTACCCCTGGGGATAAAAATACATTATATGTTTATTAACAACAACAACAACAACAAAAACTAAAAGGCAACAGGCTAAATGGGAAATTTGCAAATCTGATAAGGGGTTAGCATCCAAAGTATATAAGGAACTTACACAACTCAACACACACACACACATACACACACACACACATAGAATCCGATTCATATGGGCAGAAGACACTAACAGATATTTCTTCAAAGAAGCATACAGGGCCAACAAACACATGAAAAGATGCTCAACATCCCTCATCATCAGAGAAATGCAAATCAAAACCACATGAGGTATCACCTCACACCTTGCAGAATGGCTAAAATCAAAAACTCAGGAAACAAGTGTTGGCAAGAATGTGGAGAAAAAAGAACACTTGTACACTCTTTGTAGGAATGCAAACTGGTGTGGCCACTGCAGAAGGCAGTATGGAGTTTCCTCAAAAAATTAAAAATAGTATTACCCTATGATCCAGTAATCACACTACTGGGTATTTACCCACAGAACACGAAAACACTAATTCAAAAAGATATATATGCACCCTTATGTGTATTGAACCATTATTAATTTACAAAAGCCAAACTATGAATACTTTCCAAGTATCCATGGAAAGATGAATGGATAAAGAAGAGGTGGTACATATATACAATATTATTCAGCCATAAAAAAAGAATGAAACCTGCCACTTGCAACAACATGGATGGATCTAGAAACTATAATGCTAAGTGAAATAAGTCAGAGAAAGATAAATCTGATATGATTTCACTCATATGTGGAATTTAAGAAACAAAACAAATGAGCAAAGGGAAAGAGAGAGAGAGATGCAAAGCAAGAAACACACTCTTAACTAGAAAACAAACTGATGGTTACCAGGAAGGAGGTGGGTTTGGGGGTGGGTGAATAGATGAAAGAGATTAAGGAGTGCACTTATCATGATGAGTGTTGAGTAACAGATGGAACAGCTGAATCACTGTACTGTACACCTGAAACTAATATAACACCACATGTTAAGTATACTGGAATTAAAATTTTTTAATGGAAAAAAAATATGCCTGGCAAAAAACACGTAGCACTTATTACTATCATCATCATCATCGCTCTTTGAAGTCTGTCACAGAGCACATGGTAAATATATTATTATTACTATTATTACTATTATTTGATGCCTCCTTTTAAACTAAGGAGCATTTCAACATAAAACATACAGGATAGAGGGTGCCTGGGTGGCTCAGGGGGTTAAAGCCTCTGCCTTCTGCTCAGGTCATGATCCCAGAGTCCTGGGATCAAGCCCTGCATCAGACTCCCCACTCAGCAGGGAGCCTGCTTCCCCCTCTCTTTCTGCCTGCCTTTCTGCCTACTTGTGATCAGTCTGTCAAAAAATTTTAAAAATCTTAAAAAAAATACAGAATAGAGACTGTGATTTTTTTTAATTTTTATTTATTTTTTTAATTTCTTTTCAGTGTTCCAAAATTCATTGTTTATGAACCACACCCAGTGCTCCATGCAGTATGTGCCCTCCCGACAGCCTTCCCTTTGAGATCAGGAACACGACAAGGATACCCACTCTCACCTCTCTTGTTCAACATAATATTAGAAGTCCTAGCAACAGCAATCAGACAACAAAAAGAAATAAAAGGTATTCAAATTGGCAATGAAGTAGTCAAATTCTCTCTCTTCACAGATGACATGATACTTTCTATGGAAAACCCAAAAGACTCCATCCCCAAAATACTAGAACTCATACAGAAATTCGGTAATGTGGCAGGATATGAAATCAATGCACAGAAACCAGTGGCTTTCTTATACACCCACAATGAAAATATAAAAAGAGAAATTAGAAAATCGATTCCATTTACTATAGCACCAAGAACCATAAGATACCTGGGAATAAACCTAACCAAAGAGGTAAAGGATCTGTACTCGAGGAACTACAGAACACTCATGAAAGAATTTGAAGAAGACACAAAAAGATGGAAGAGCATTCCATGCTCCTGGATCAGAAGAATAAACATTGTTAAAATGTCTATACTGCCTAGAGCAATCTATACTTTCAACACCATCCTGATCAAAATTCCACTGGTATTTTTCAAAGAGCTGGAACAAACAATCCTAAAATTTGTATGGAACCAAAAGAGACCCCGAATTGCTAAGGAAGTGTTGAAAAAGAAAAATAGATCTGGAGGTATCATCTTTCCCAATTTCAGGCTTTACCACAAAGCTGTGATCACCAAGACAGCATGGTACTGTAAGTGGCTCTTTTGGCTCTCCAGAGGTCAGCCTGTGCTCCTGGCCACGGTAACAACAGTCTCCTCTTCAATAATGCTAATTCTGATCTCTTCCCTTTCCATGACCACCTTCAGATGTCTTCAGCTCTTTGCCCCCCTTATTCTTACACAAGTTATAAAGACTTCTAATTTACACAGGTAATCCATTTATATAAGCTACAAAGGCTTCCAAATCTAAAATATTTCAATTATATAAAAATTGTCCCATGGGGTCATGCTAAAAAATGAGAAGGTTTTGCTGTGGGATATGAAAATTATATTTAACTTTCAAAACTGTAAAAAGTCAAGAGCTGCTCTGCCTGGTGAGACTACAAGCAAGAATGAGCTAATTTGACTCACATCATTTTGTAGAACAGACACCCAGGCCAAAATAATTAATATTGGAAATGGATATGGGAAGTATCTGTAGGCTCAGGAAAAAGAAATAAATATTAAGTCCACATATTTGTATGTACCAAGACAAGCACCTCCAAACTCCACTGTGTTATTTACACCCCAGTTTTTTTTCCTCTTCTGTAATGTTAATCCACTCAGCAAGTGTTAAAAAATAAGGGTTATCGCAAAATTGATTTATGAGACTGACAACTAGTCATGGTCTAATCAACTCTCTTCAATTTGACCAAAATCAATATTTTTTAAAGCCAAGATTCTGGTCATGTTTTTCAGAATCGGTGCTAACCCTCCCATTTAAAAACTAATATTTCATGGTCCTGTGCATCAGTTAAGCCTTTTCCAAAATCATGTGTCTACTGTCGAGTAAATAGGGCCAGAATATTTATTAAGGCAAGTTTCTGATATATTTTTCAGTGCTGAATTGATAATTAATATACTCTTAGACACAAGAGAGGAAAAACGTTATTATATAGTGGGCTTCTGACTGGCTTTGATGTCTTTTAATGGTCTCAAAGATTACCATAGCATATTGGTTATTGACAGGGCAATTTTTGGTGTGAGATATCAGACTTAAGTAAGAACCTAACACTTAAGAGACCCTGTTTTATGAAGAGAGAAAAAAATGGTTGGAGAAACTGGAGGTTATTTCTGTTTATTTCCATCCTTTGAAACAGCAAAAGTCAGTGTTCCTTTGCAAAGCCAACCTGCCAGAAAAACACTTCAAGTGTCATCCCACAAAACCAAATAAAATCTATATGTGGTATATGAGAGGGTCAGAATGACAACCCTTCCATACTTGCCACTGTAGAACTGAAGGTTTATTATGTCTTTTTCGAGGACCCATCGGAGCAAGTGAATGGTAACAGAACAGAAGCCTTTCAAGGAAATGATTATATAAGACGAACTCCACAAGCCACATTTTTAACCAGTTTCATCACCTCTCATAGATTCAAAAACCCACTTGGGGTATAGCCTAGTGTTTGGGAGTGCAGGGTACCAAAACAAATTAGGTCATCAGTTTAGTCACTGTTGTGAGAGCCTCTGCTCTCTCAACATAAAATGGTGATAGTGGTACCTATCTTTCTGTAAAGATTACTTTGGATAACTCATGTAAAAATCCCTGTGCATAATACATACTCAGTAAAGAGTATAAATTATTAAACTTTCTGTGCTTTTTTTGCCCTATAAGTGAGATTTTTTTTTTTCAGTTAAATTTATTTATTGCTTAAATGAGGTGACTGCATGAATTATTATGTTGGTCCCTGGGATAGTTGAATAAGATTAAAGTGAGGTTTAGGTTAAGAAGAATTCAGTAAACCATGGTGGGAAAATCATAGCATCTTAGGCTTACAACAACCTATGTCCCATGAGGAAGTAAAGATGGTCAGAAAGCAATGAATGAGATCAGCAAACAAGACCAGGGTAAACCACTGACTGAGTGAGCACTTTGGTTGTGTCTATGTATACCAAGAAAAATGAAAGATTAATAAGAATCATTTAGTTAACTCATGAAGCAGGAAAGGGTTTCCCTTTCTTCCAAGATCTGCATATTTTAATGAGTGTTTACCATCTTCAACTATTCAGTAATTGCTTTGATTCCACAGTTCATGTGTTGCATATATCAATAGAACCTATTTCCTTGAGATCCCACAAAGAGCAAAATGGCTGCTTAGTTGTACTCTAGTCATGAAAAGGCAATTTGGAAGGCAATCAAGCCATTTGGTTAAATGCAGATCAAGAGAGTACAAATCCAAGGTTATAGTAAACTTTCATGAGTCATCCAGGGCTCGAAGGGATTACACCTTTAGGATCAGCCTAAGGAACATATCAAAACTTTTACGGCTTCTGAATAGTTAAGAAAACACAGTCTTACTCTTTCTTCTACCTGTGCACTATCTAGAGCTATTTATCAGGTGAAGGCAGAAGAAATAGACAAGATTCCAAGGTATTTCCCATCAAAGCCTGTTTCATTTAAAGGTCCATTTTATTAGGCTGTACTGTAAGGCTGTGGCTGTATACAAAATAAACCGGAGAACTGTTGCTACTATCCAGCCACTTTAGACCCAGAACTCCTGTTTTCATCTAAAATATCTAAATGCATTTCATTCTGAATTATTCTGATAATATCACAATTTTAAACACCACACTTCACTTTCCATGTATAGATAGAGAGATGTCTGTTAACTAAGGGACTCATTTGGAAACGTACTATATTCTGTTTCCTCATGCTGGTAATGAAGAACAAGACTTTGAGTGATAAATTTCCTTGAAGACATTGACATGGGAAGATGAATGTCATTCTGGTCAAGACATAGAAAATTTTATTTTTCTAAATTCATGAAATCAAACTAAATTTATACAATTCTTGAAGTTTTGAAGTTTGAGTCTAATTAATATTAAAAGCAGAGTTATAAGCAGGTCAAGCGCTAAGAGAAATTTGTTTGGAAAAAACATTTTCCATGTTATCCTTTGATGTATGGCTTTATTTCTGTTGTCATTATCTTGGTTCAGACCTTAATTTTTTCTTATTGTGACTACTGTGATGGTCTTTTATTTGGCCTTAATGTCTCCAAGCTCATACCCTTCCAAGCTCTCTTCCATGCCTTCATCACATTTTCAGATACAAACTTCAGTACGATGCTCTCTGGACTAAAGGTTTTTGATGACACCCCACTACCACTACCCTCAGTGCTTCCAAGATGAAGTCCTAGTTCCAGTGCATGTATGCAAACCCTTCAAGGCCTGGCCTCTGACCACTTCCTCAGGCACATTTCCCACTAATTACCCATTAATACCCATTACTAATACTGCTATGACATGCATTTCCTATCCCTGATGTTTTCCTGATGTTGCCTCCTTCCCATTACCCACAAATGCATACCTAATCGTCTTTAACACTCGGCCCAAGCAAAATTTTCTTTGCCATTTTTCCCTAATGTCTGCACATCTCCAGATATGAATTGATCAATTCCTCAATAGTATGGAGTTCCACTTGTTGAAATCCTATCTAATCTTCAAAGTCAGTCTTAAACGCAGCTTTAATAAGTAGAATAACCATATGATTTTTCTTCCAAACTGGAATGCCTTTGAGAATGGAGGAGTGTCTTACACATAGTTATCCCAGGACAATAAGCCAAAACTAGGACTATCTCAGGCAAACCAGGATATAAGCTCACCTTATCTGGAAAGGCCTTCATGATTCGCAAGACTGAGATGAACCCTTCTACTTGTTCTTCTCTTATGCCACTGCATCCTTGCAATATACTCATGTATGTTTGTCTCATCCCTATTACCAAATTGTACTCTCTTCAGGAACAGGAATCATATTTACTCATCTTTGTATTTTTTTTAAGATTTTATTTATTTATTTATTTGACAGACAGAGATCACAAGTAGGTAGAGAGACAGGCAGATAGAGAGGGGGGAAGCAGGCTCCCTGCTGAGCAGAGAGCCCGATGCGGGGCTCAATCCGAGGACCCCGGGATCATAACCTGAGCTGAAGGCAGAGGCTCTAAGCCACCCAGGCACCCCTCATCTTTGTATTCTTTACTACACCTGCCATACTGCTTCACATACAAAAAGTGTCTTAAAATACTTCAAAAATAAATAAATAAAATTTAAAAATAAAATAAAATGCATGTTCACCTAGAATAGTTTAAGTGTGGTGCCATTTATGGCAGTGTGAGGAAGCAATACTAAATATACTTTAAATGATACCACTTGTAGATTTTAGGCTAATTAGCAACACGTTCTGAACAAATCTTTATCAACTGTGTCTTAAAATGCCAGGAATTTACATGTTAGAATCTAAATAAATGCTTTCTTTTTTCTGCACTAAATTTCTGATATATAATGCTAATGAAGAAGAAACAGACATACAAGCTTTTAATTTTTCCTTAATATAAACACCTTAGAGGAAATTATCTCCTGCAACTCTGATTTATTTAAAAGAAAATTAGGTTTCTACTTGTTTTGAGAACTATTGTTCCACCTAATGTTGTTTATATGCCAAACAATGAGAAAATCAAGAAATACCTAAATTCTTTTATTCCAAATGAAAATAAGGTTATAAGGATATATCAAAAAGAAATTTTATTTGCTAATGATTTTGGAAATGCCAGATTCAGGGGGCATACTGTAACTAATCATTAGCAAATTTTTACAAATATTTTTTTCCAAAGCATATAAATCTCTCAAAGAATGTGAATACGATATTGCTTATTAGCATCTTTTATCCAAAACACATTTTTAAAAAATATAGTATAATGGAGGATATTAGTTTTCTTAATTTTGTACAAACTGGCTCTGAGTCCAAATAGTTAATACATTTGGGGGGTGGGGGTCATGAAAACAAAGCAACGCTGGACAACACAGCTTTCTGATGAGATTGTGACCTCAATGTGGAAAATGTTCTCTTACACATAATCAAGTCTATTCTCAACAGACTAGCAATCCAGACTCGAGAGAACAGTATTTCCATAACTTAGATCTTGGCTTTGTCCATGACCATATGCCTGTCCTGGAAAGAGACAATTCCAATTCTCAAGTCCTGAATATCTCACACCATTTTCTGAGGTTAGAGTTTAATTTACTCCACGTAACTTAAAACCTATATAACTAGGTACAGCCAAGAGATGACTTTCATAGAATGATAGATATTCCAGAGAACTACTCCAAATTATTATAGAATGTATATTTAAATAGATTTTCCCCAGACTGGTCCTAACAAATATGCCCATTCCTTTCCTACAAAGTGTAACACAAAATAAACACCAATACTTTGTAACGACGTACCAACTCATTGCCAGGTATCATCCTCCTTCTCAAGCAATAGATGCTGGATACTGTCCAAAATAACAGGCAAATCTGCTTCCATTTATTTATAGCTTCTGCCTAATTTATGGCAGCTCATATAAAAACAGCAAAAAATGGCATTGTTAAATTAGAAAAATCAAAACTAAGAGAAACTGGGTAGAATAATAGGATTAAACCAGGATTCAAGTTAGATACCAAAATGTATACCATAAGTTCCTGTACAATTACTAAAGGCATCCTGTAGATTTAACTCTGAACTTTCTAGGAGCCAAAGCAAAGAAGAGAATGCAATCAGTTGAAAATTATAATTTTTAAAACAGCAACTTTTTTAGGAGAAACTTAGATTTCACAATCTGGGGTGGGGGGTGGGAAATCTTCCCAGAGATCCTCATTAAGAAGATTCTATAAGTTATGCTGGAGGCTGTTCTTTTTTCCCCACTTCTAGTTAGTTGATTAATTAGTTTTAATAATGTAATAAGTATCTATGAATCTACCACCCACAACCAAAGCTAGGACCTTGACATTACCCCACATCAATTCTATGGTCCGAACATAGCCCAATCGCTTAGATTCCCACCAAGAGTAACAATCATCCTGAATCATATATCCCTCACTCCCTAGGTTCCTTTTTATATAGGATATTGCAATTATTTATATGTAGTCCTAAAATTCTTTTTTTTTCTTATTTTGTTTCCAGCTTTATTTAAATGAATATCATTTTGTATATAATTTTTAGGACTTATTTTCTCAATTAATATTACGTCCTAAGATTCATCCATATTAAGGCAAAACTACAAAGACACATATATCAGTAAGATCAGTGATTGCCAGGAGCTGTGGAGGGGCTAGATGAATAGGCAGAGCATAGAGAATTTTTAGGGCAATGAAAATACTGTATATGATAGTTTAATGATGGATATATGTCATTATACATTTATCCAAACCCAACATGTGTATGCAACCTAGAGTGAACCCTAAGGTAAACTATGGACTTTTGGGTGATCATAATGTGCCATGTAGGTTCATCCTTGGTAACAAATGCCCCATTCTTATGAATGAAGCTCTAATAAGGGAAGCTATGTAGGTGTGAGGGCGTATAGGAAAGCTCAGTACTTTCCTCTCAATTCTGTTGTAGATCAAACTGCTCTAAAAAATTAAGTCTTTAAAAATTCTAAAGCCTGGCGATTCACAGACCTGTACCCCTGGGGATAAAAATACATGTTTATAAAAAAAAAAAGACAGAGGACACTACACAAGACTCACACCTTATTAACACCTGAGACAAATTATGTACCAACCTCACACAGTCCATGTAAAAATAATTAAATAAATAAAACACTAAAAAAAAAAAAAAATTCTAAAGCAAACCAAAAAAAAAAATCCATTTATATTATTTTATATTGCTGTAATTCATTTATTTTTATAGCCTCCACTGTGGGGAACTATAACACAATCTGTTCATTTATTTTCTCATTGGTGAGTGTTTATTTTGTAGTTTTTGTTATTGTGAAGAGTGGTGCTATGAATATTGTGTTCACGTCTCCTGTTGAAAATATACAGGACTTTCATCTAAGAGTGAAATTGCTGAGTCATCAAGTGTGGGTCGTATTTAACAAAATCTCCTTCATAAATACAGCCACTTATGTACAAGTGCTTCATAAAGGGTAAAATTTCACATAGTACATAAAGAGCAGGACATCAAAGTATAACTCACTTAAAACCATTTACTGCTTTCTGATAATATGACTTGGTCCGGGGGTAGTATTTATCTAGAAAAATAAATAGATTGCTGTCCCACCATGAACATTATTCCTCTAAGTGAGCTCTCAGAAAGCACTGAGTAGTAGGGAATTCAAGGTTAACATTTCTGTCAGGAATCTTATGTGCAGACTGACTATATGGTCAATTAAGAGTAGGAAAAATCGTAAGCATTTACTCCTATTTAACAACACTGCAGGAAGTTACCCATTGTTCCTTGTTTCTTTCTCTATGTCCTTTACGTATTCCTAACGACATCAACTAGAAAAGCTTAATTGGGTGCTAAAGCCTCTTCCACATTTCTCCTTGGCATTTGACTCTCTCTGTAAACAAAGTGCTTCTTCCCTGCGCTAGAGCAGTTAGCCAGACAGAACATGTGGATGAAGGCTTAGCAGTGAGAGAGCAAGCCTCTCTGAGGAAATCGAAGAAAATTCACTGGCTTGCGGGAGAGTTGAAATTAGGAACCAGAGAGAAAAAAAAGATGAAGATATAGAAAGCCAAATCAAGGAGGACCTTTTAAGAGCTATTAATCTACAGGATCCATAGGAAATCAGAACTGTGGATTGGGCCCAGCCTAAACCTTACTTTGTGTTAACTCTGCCCTTCTGGTTTAAATCATGTCCTTGTCTGTGACCTTGACTTCTTCCAGAGGACCTGGTGTTATTTGCAATGATATTCTCTCTACTCACTTCTGAGTAAATACTTCTGATGAGGTCTTGCCCTCATACCCTCCTTCCCCAGCGTATTTGTCACAGCAAGTGGGAAGCAGAAAAAGTGGAACAAAGTATCAGAGACACCTGAATTTTTAACAAAGCACATAATAAACAACTGTTAGTTAAAAAAAAAAAAAAAATTTTTTTTAAGTAGTGTGCTGAGTTCACCAGACCTCTTGCTTGAGTTCCTTTTTTTAAAAGTCTTCAGTGGGACTCATTTGATCTTTACTGGCTTAAATCTCAATGTTCTCCCAGAGGAGCCTGCAGCTTACAGGGAAGTACTCCCTGGCTTTTCATTCAATGTGTTGAATGTGTACAGCTTATTTGGAGCTGGGAGGGTAAACAAACAGAGAAATCTGCCTTCTCTTTGCATATCCAGATCCAATAACCAAGAAAAACCATAAAAAATCAAATTGTTAGTTCTGGTCTCCCCCTTCCCAAACTACAAATACAGTAAACAATCAATGAATTCAAGGCAAAGCTTGGCTTAAGAAGAATAAATCCAATGTTCTCCACGTGGTAGAGGAGGAGTTACAAAGTCAAATGGAGGAATTAAGAAAAGAGGCAACTTCCCAAGTTCTTCGGAGTTTCCATAATGTGACTTTATTTTATTATCAGGAACATTATATACCTCCAAATAGTTAATAACACAAATGCACAAAATACAGATTCAGTGAGGCATGGTTCCTTTATATTAGCCATAATATCCTTTCTCTTACTTTCCATAGCTAATGGAGACTAGTCTAGGCCTTTCTAGCATTGTATCTCAATCACTAGGAGATAGCACTATAAAAGAAAAAGCTTAAAATTTAGACAAAAAAGTCAAAGATTAAAAATACTATCTCTTTTGAGATTGACCAGTGATCTTCTTAAGTATGAAGGCAGTTTCCCAAAGTGTACGACAAATATCGGGCACCATGCCAAAGAAAATAAACAAATGGCCATGTATGCAGAGAATGTACAAAACCACGATATCCCAGAGGAAATTAGGTGGGAGCTCAAATAATAAGCCATAAATATAAAAGAAATCTATATCTCTGACACACATTTCTATTCCTTTATATTTCACTCACAAGTTGTATTTGTGAAAAGCTCAAGGAAAAAAATATAATGATGAATTGAAGAGATTTTCTGCATAATTCATGACCTCAAATACATGTTTGCCTGTACTATCTAGATATTCAAGTCAACGGGGAGAATTTGGGTTTTTTTGGTTTAAATTACCTACATAAGTGCCTCAATATTTGCTTGAATGCAAAGTAGACTCAGCCTCAATACATGTGATAGAGTAAGAGTAAGATGTCCTTAACTGGCAATATACTTAAAAGAGTTGTGACCTAGTCTACCCTCATTCTGAACCTTCCTGATTTCAGTTCCATATCCTTGGTTGCCCCCACTCAATTTACAGCATCTCCAGGGTCTTGCTTCCATTAAAAGAAAGTTTTTCCACAATTTACTGGTTTTATAGGCTTTTAGTCAACAATTCATGAATCAGGCAGCATCCAATCTAGCAGATAGAAAGGAGCACTTCAGAGCTGTACAGGGTGAGAGGTTTGTATAGGCCAAAGTGAGCAGTTATACTTGGTATGTACTGACTGGTTAAAGCAGGGGGAACTTTCTTTATACAGAGCAGTTCAGGTAACTCGTGTTGAACAGGCAAGTGCTGACCAGTGGCCCTATGCCTTCCTTTTCTGCAAGACCTGAGCAAAACGTGTTGGGTTATCGACATAGGGTTTCACATGAATAACTTTGTCTTGGGCCTAATCTAGTACTTTCACACCTCTCTTCCTTACCTATCCCGTTTTTTTAATGTACATATCCTATTTCTATGACAGGGGATAGTACAGCAATCCCACTGCGAGCACCAAGACATGCGTAGTCTTCTGTGCCTCACCCACTCCCTCATGGACACACACTGAATTGCCTTCTTCTAAGTAACATCAGTGACTAGAGAGAGAATTGAAAATAAAGCAACTTACCAGAAGAACCTGTATCATAAGAGGATGAAAGAAATCTGGAAAGGAGTATAAGTGGAGGGCAAGAGCCGAAATCACCAATAGGAGATTCCTTGAGATGAGTTCCCATTACGGTAACCTAGAAAATAAGGGTGGGGGGGTGGTAAAAAAAAAAAAAATACTGTGAGGCTACCTGAAAGCTATCAAAACAAACTGATATATTTTGCAATATAAAATCTCAAAGAGAAAACCAGTTTGGGCCTTAACATAAATTGAAAACATTTCATCCTTATGAACACATACACATACAGAAATATATATTATTTTGTGGTTATTCCTAATAGTTATTGTAAATGTTTACAGAACGCACCTGACTTCAGGGTGGTTAAACAATTCTGAAAAATACATTTTCCTGTGTCCTTTATGAAGAATCTAAAAAGTCTAGGTAACAGAGGCATACTTCAATGTCTGACATCTGAGTTCATCAGCTCAAATACAACACTGATGTTAGCAATAACATAACACCTTTCTGGTGCCATTGATGTTTTGCAACTTTTAAGAGCTCTAGGATATTTTCATTCCCACTGATTATCAGTATATAAAAATCATTTTTAGTCAGGTTAAATAGGGAAGCTGAAATCAGATCTATTACCCATTCAAACACCCTTTATTTTACATCCCTAGTAACTATTACCTCACAATTTTTTGTTTCCTTCTGAAACTTGACATAAAATTATCTTCTAATATTTATAATTATTATACAATAGACAATGTAATTGCCATCTATTAACTCATAAGTATTATAAACATCACCTGCATAATTATTGTTAACAAAATAAATGACTCACACTGAGATCAGTATTATTAATATCAATGTTGTGACATTAGAACAATAACAGCACAACTGCTACTTCTATACACCATCTTAAAGGGCCATCCCTTCCAGTCCCAGCAATAGTTCTTAGCAACTTTAACCTCAACTCCCGAAATCTAAAATGTAAGTATAAATTTATAAAATGTATAGTATACATCTTAAGGCTACCCAAACATATCACATAAATAAGTCATGTTTTATCATATCATGGCATATGCAAACAATTGCTAAAATCACAAGTTTATACTTCTTCATACCCATTAGAAGCTCGATCTCATGTACTGCATGTATTCCCAGAAGGTTTCAAGGAGCTTCCAGGGAAGGAGCTACTTCTAAGGACACAGAGACCTGAAGCACACAACATTGATTGGAGATCTGAGGACTGATATTACCAGGGAGGAATGTGACTGACCATGTAGAGCCGATAGTCTACCACTGGGATGTTTTCTGAACCAGCCCTTATGGACCACACTAATTTCATCAAATAAAATTCTTTTTTATTTCTTCAAATAAAATTCTGATTTATTTTATACTCAGGGAATTTCAAATTTCAAGATACAGCAGATAAAATTTAAATGTTATATAAGAGTGATAAATCGTATGTTGCACATAAATTTAAATGTGGTTTGTATTCTAACTTAAAACTTTACTTGGGGGGGCACCTGGGTGGCTCAGTGGGTTAAAGCCTCTGCTTTCGGCTCAGGTCATGATCCCAGGGTCCTGGGATCAAGCCCCACATCGGGCTCTCTGCTCAGCAGGGAGCCTTTCCTCCTCTCTCTCTCTCTGCCTGCCTCTCTGCCTACTTGTGATCTCTGTCTGTCAAATAAATAAATAAAATCTTTAAAAAAAAATTTACCTTTTTAAAAATATTTTATTTATTTATTTGAGAGAGAGAGGGACAGAGATAGCGACAGAGAACAAGAGCAGGGAGGAGAGGGAGAAGCTGGCTCCTTGCTGCTAATGTGGGGCTTGATCCTAGGACCCTGGAATCATGATCCAAGCTGAAGACGCTTAACCGACAGCCAGGCACCCCCCTCACTTAAAACTTTAAAAATCCACATGCTGGGCTCTCAGAGGTCATCCAGGGTATATGCTAACTATATAGAGATCCATAGTCACCATGAGCCACCAACATTGATCACTCAACCTGCAGCTGTTAGCTAAGTAACATAGGAGTCTATGTATATAGTCATTAATACATGTATTTATGTAATAAATATTTGATTATTTATATATTATAAATTGTTTCACCATTCACATTAAAAATGTACAGAACACAAGTATGACTCTAATACTGAACTTCCATAACAAGGTTTCACAATCTCGCCTCACACTTACCAATTCATAATAGGGAATCATATTCCAGTCATGTTGTGGGTCACCTTGTCCATTTATATTAAAATTCTAATTTGCTCTGGGCCTATGAGCCTATAGACCTAAGCAGTGGATGAAATAATTCTCAATAGGATAATTTCATTTGAAAGATATTATTCTTTCTAGACCTATGCTCACGGGTGCTTTGAAAAGGGGCTATATCCCTGTGGTGGTCATTAGAGATGTTCACACACACCCTGTTTTTTCCTATTTTGAGCATATGACAGCAGAGCACTCCCCGACTACTCTGAAGTTAGGTATAACCAGGTCATTTACTTTGGCCAACAAAATGTGACTCAAAATTACATGTGTCCCTCTAGCCTTAAGAAACAGTACATAATTTGCCAAGTTCCTTTTTTTCCTGCCTTGGCAAGTATGGGAGAACATATTGAGATAAGGGCTCCAAATGACTGCATTTACTGCAATGACTCACAATAGACATTTAGCATAAGCAAACATTTACCAGAAATACACTTTTATGGTGTTGAGCCACTGAGATTTGGCAGTTGTTATTTCAGCAAACTTAGCCTATTCTGACTTACACAGTCTCTTAAGGATTCCAG
Source organism: Mustela erminea (assembly GCF_009829155.1). NCBI lineage: Eukaryota > Metazoa > Chordata > Mammalia > Carnivora > Mustelidae > Mustela > Mustela erminea. The sequence continues at coordinate 88,729,434 of NC_045618.1, forward strand.
AAATTTCTCGAAATTCACTCATAAAGCAAGTGTACGCCATCTGAGGTTTTTTAAAATCATAAATATGGTAAAATCATAAATATGATGTGAAGCTCGTAAGTGTAGATTATTATTAAATCAACTTTGGTAATGATTATAGACAATCACAAGCAATAATTGAAGCAGTCAGTCCAGTCATCAGACTCTGAAACAACCAAGTTTAATTAACATCTCTACCCTAAATAAAATTGATTCTACAGTAAACCAAATGGCAAACTAGGACACCTTAGAAAGACCATTAGATAGATGAAAAATGATTTTTTAAATTTCACTTTGCATTTTTATTTTCCCTCTATAAATTATGTCTATGCAACACTGGCATATAAATCTTTCTAAAACCACAATAATCCTCTCTCTAATTCAGAAACTATAATATATTCCTGCTATTTTAAATCAAAACCAAACTCTTTGACCCTGGCATGGCACTGAAGGCCTTACCAGCTCTAATGTATTTCCCACCCAATATGCACCCCTGCCACTTCTTATCCCAATCTGATCAACAGGTCTCTTCACCCCACACACTGTGTTCTTTCCATTCTGCTCCACCCACTAACAATGCCTAAACTCTTGCAATATTTAAAGTTTATACATAATGCCGTATTTGATTATAGATGAGTTTCTAGTTAGTACTGTGGATATACATATGTTATTCTTTTCTACCCCCGTTAACTAAATCACCAGCTCTCTAAATGAAACAATCTGCTTCCCAATTCCCAGCAAACTCTGAATATATTATACATAAATTAGAAATTAGAAATTTTACGTTAGAAATTAGAAAAATTAGAAAATTTATATTAATTTGTTATGACTTTTGACAATAGCAGTAAATGCAAAATCACAAGAATGCACCAAAGCAAAAAGTAGAAAATAGCATTAAAAGATTCTAAATTATTTAAAAACAAGATTTTGTGTATGCCTCCTCAAAACAGAGGACTTGTTTTTTCAAACAAAATCTTCTTCTTGCAAATAAAACAGTGGCTTGACTCCCACAAGAAAGGATCAATGTACATCCCAAAGAAAATTAAAATATATGTGTGGATTTGCCCAGATATGAAATCCCAGGCTTTACTGGAGAGAGTGGAGCTCACTGAGAGAGGACAAAGCATCCTTCTCAAGAACTAAGTAAAACATCAACTCACATGCATTGGCATTAATTGCCAAGCCGACCTGGAGCATGAACAGGTGGGCTTCCCATAACTCTAATGCACAGCTCCTAAAAAGACAGGAGCAGACTAGCAGTTCATTGAGTTGGGATCACCATGTTCACTAACAACCTTTGCTGCAAAGACAATTCAGACCAAAACTCTGCTCGTAATGGACTCAGGCAGGACAGGGATGTTTGTAGCTGGCTTTTCCACTGCGCAATAGGTAATGAGCCATGCTCTAATGAGTTCATGCACTGAAATCACTGGGCTGTAAATTCCCTTTGGGAAGCTGTCCAATAAGTTTGCATTTGGAAATATATTGCATTTTAATATCATTTATACATAATCAAAGACATATTCCATATCGGTTTTTATTTCCTCATAGGCTGATAGTCTTAGCAAGTGTTAATAAACTACTGAAAATGTATTGCTACAATTACATTTGCACAGATATTAGACCCTCCCCCTTGTCTGACTGTAATAAATTTGTACAGAAGACTAATAAATTTTCACAGAAAAACTGTACTTCTCAAATTGAAAGTGATTATACTCCAAATTCTGTGGATGGCAACATGTTTGTTTCAAGGTGATAAATTTCTGATGGATCAAAACTCTTCTGATTCACATTTTTACATATGAGATCCGAGTCCTCATCCACAGCCCTGCTTTCCCCAAAAAGGACTTAATATTCCCACTTTCAAAGCCTTTCATGATCAACAGCACAGAAGTGAACTGTACTATCTACCTCTCTTGACTCTTGAGCAGAATTCTTGGGTATAGCATATGCAAGTCCTGGAGTACTAGGAAGAGGACCTCCTGTGAAGAACCAAGGAAAGCATCATATAGGCAGACTTCAGGGCATTGCCAGTTCATAAGTTTTGATTATGTCCAAGGACCAAAATGTTTCTTTCAATGTGTGCTTTCATGTCTAAACTGAAATAAAATTTGTAAAATTCTATGGGACACATTAGTGCAGTGGCATTTGCTATGATCATGCCATGTTTGAAATGAAAATATGTATTTAGCTGAACCATTCAACTGCCTTATTTCACCATCACTCTTTATAAAGATTATCACCACCTGGACTTGCCAAGTGTAGCTTCCAGCATCATTGCTACTCCATGAGTGTGCCTGAAATGTGCTAGAATCCTCTCAGGACAATCTTGGAAGAGATTGGTGTCCTTTTGTCTTTAGATCACTTTGAAAATGTATCATGCAGATAAACTCATACCTCTGTTATGCAATTCCATTCCCTCAAGGCAGACTTTATAATTCATCTATAACTGTGCCATTTAGAAGACAAGATAATAATAATAAAAAGTTACCAGAACAAATCACCAAGCCACCTGATTATTTTCATGCAAAAAGAAAGCAATTTCTAAATGCCATTGGAGTGTCTACACATGCACAAAGAAGGAGAAAAACAAAGCATGACTCAATCCAGGCAAAATACATAAACACACTGCATAATTTGGGGCAAATCACACTGTCCTGATGCCCATGATCCTCCTTCTGATGTATCTTGAGTACATTCACCCTATGTCACGCTGCCTACAGCATGTACCCCACTTCATATCATCATGTAAGCATTTGATTATCCTACATCATCACAAAAATAAGGGTGAATACAGTACAAAATTTTGAGAGAGAGAGACCATATTATAACTTCTATTTTAGTATATGGTTAAAATTGTTCTAAAAAATTGTTCTATTTTATTATTAGTTATTATTGTTAATATATTACTGCCTAATTTACAAATTAAATTCCACCATAGTTATACCTGGATAAGGAAAAACAGAATATTATAGGGTTTGGTATTGTCCATTATCTCAGGCATCTACTCAAGTTCTTGGAATATATTCCACATGGACAAGGGGGATACTGTGTAGGCTTTCTACTCTGTAAAAAAAAAAAAAAAAAAAAAAATCTGTCTTTACTAAAAAATACATTTGATTACTAATGAATCCTTGAACACTACATCAAAAACTAATGATGTACTATATGTTGGCTAACTGAATGTAATAAAATAAATAAAATAAACTCCTAAATATACAAATATAAATAAATCAATACATATATATATATATATATGTAAGCACAAAGTTTTATGTTAACTAAAGTAGAAACACTTCAATTTAACTTCAGTTAGTTACCAAATGATTAGAAAATATTTATATTCTTTCACTCAATAATTACATATCTGGAAAAACTTATAAGTAAATCGCCAGAAGTTATCCAAACAATTATGTATTAGAATGTTAACTGAAACACACACTTTCAATTAGGAAAAAATATAATTGATTACATAAATGATTACAGTGAACTGAGATGTATAAAAGACACAGCTATTTAAAGTTTCCCAAAAATGTTAATTATTTGGGGAAAGATACAATGTTGTTTTTAAATGGATGCAAAATTATCCATACAGTATGATCTCAATTTTGAAAGTCACATATGTACATATATAACATACCAAAAAAAAAAAAAAAAAACTGGAAGAAAATATATGAATATACTAACCATTTTTATTCCTGGGTAATTTCTATTTTCTGCTTTATATTTCTATCTTTTTAGGTGTTTTAGACAGCTGTGTATTCTTTTATTTCAAAAAGAGAAGAATAAATATTTTGAAAGGAATATTTACCTAAAATAATAAAAGAAAACAGAAGCAAAGGGAATATTTTTTTCATTTAGATGTGTTACAAAATAGCATACCAGGCTGTCTCCATGGGGTGCTCCTACTCTGCTTTCAGAGCTCATTTTAAGTGTGTCTTTTAGGAAGCACTGCAAAATCCCACCTCATGAGCAGAACTGAATCTCTTCCCCACACACACAGTCCAGCCTCTGGTAGCCTCAGGACCCTGGGCTCCACTGCTACATTCTCACCACACAGTACATTGCTGTCTGGTACCCATGCATGAACATGATGTCTTTGGTCTACACCAGGGATAACAACAAAGTGTGCTATGAAATGACTCCCTGTATTTATTATTTATCTATTTATTTATTTGAGAAAGAGAGACAGAGTGAGAGAGAGAGAGAGCACCAGTGAGGGGCCGAGGGAGAAGCAGACTCCCCGCGGAGCAGCAAGCAAGATGCAGGACTCAATTTTCATCCTGTAAACACCGTGAATCCTGTGAATCATGTTTCCCCCAACTTGGCCACTAGAGAGGTTAGTGCTCAATTTGCAACCCCCTCCCCCACCCCCACCGAACCCCCAACACCCCGCCAAAACCTGCACCACATGTTTTTAATGCGCGCCTCTTACCAGGAGTTTCATGCTACATCCAGACATTCTCTTTCCCCTTTTTACCCCTATTTCTTCACTTCTAAAAAGCTATCCGATCTTAGTGTTTAAATGTACCATTGTATACTCTTAAAACTTTCTCAAAACCAGGCATGTTACATTTAAATCCGCTAATTAATAAAACAAAGAACTTGGGTTCATTTTTGTGCTATTATTGTCTGTACTGTTGTACAGTAAGTTTATATTTTCTATGTTAGAGTAAATATCGCTTGATTACTGAATTTATTTACTATTCTTCGTGAAGACAAAATATTTCTATATTCCATATTTTTTAAAGCATCTGAATAATTAATTGGAGAGGGGTGTTTGCTTTTTTTTCTCCAGATGGTTGGTGACTTGTCAAGAGGGTCACCATGTGAGCAAAACTGTTTTCTGCCACATCATAAAATGATTAGGTAGAAAAATTTTAATTTATTCTAATGACCAAAATCTTAATTTACAACATCAACCATGTTTTAAAATATTCACACATCTGTTCCAGTTACATTGCAACGGCAAAGATGCATTTCTTTTTTATTTGGCAAGCACTACAAATATATCTGTTATTTACTAGCGTGTTCCCTCATCTATCAAGGTTGCTCAGAGCAGACAGCATTTAGTGATTAAGTAAGACATGGCAAAGAATGATAAAAAAGAAAAATGATTTCAGCCGTAGTTATGTTAATTCAGGAATGTCGACTATAAATGTTAACTCTCCCATCAAGTAAGTATTTCCCAAAAGGAAGCTTGACCATCATTTCAACACAGCCTCAATAAATATAATTAGTTCAGTCAGAGCATTCATTGTACTGAGCTTTCTTTTTTGCTAGTTGGTTCCAGAGCAGAGTCTCAAATTAAACTGAGACCTCAAGAAACCCCAAAAGACCAGCCCACAGTGAAATTAAATGGGTAATGGCAATAGGGAGAGGAAAATATTTTAATGGAACATTCGATTTCATGAATTTAGGTCCTTTCTCTGACTTATTTTTCAAAGCACATTTGGGGTCTTTAAGTTTTTTTTTTTTCCATCTTATTCATACTTTATCATATTATCTCTCTAGGGCATCTCTCTAAAGGATATCTGGAGAGGCAAAGAAAATGCCATCAGTTATCAGCCCCCCTAGAGCACTTTACTTCTAAAGAAGCCCCTCTCCTGCTTATTTATGGATAAATACAATTGTTTTCTCTTGGGTGTTCCCCCAAGTGATTAAATAAAATATAGTAAAGATATTTTCAGAGAAACCATGTGTAATGAAATACCTTTGAGACAGAAAAAAATAGATGAAACGACATCTCTATTGACTCTCCATTTAGACAGCTCATTGGCAGAAACAGCTCATAACTCTCTAGGAAAACTCAGGTCTGAAACTGCTTGGCAGTATGAAACTATTACACCATAACCTGGCAGACCCAAGGTCAAGATTGGTAGGAAAACAAGAAGCCTTGAAGATTGAGTCAGGTTCTCTAAGGCCAGATAAACAGGGAGCTGAATCAGAGACAGAAACATTAGCTAAGACAAGGGACCCATTGTCACCCAAGGTTTATACAATCTTTCATCTTATAACACTGATTGAGCAGCAAAGGCACTACTAATATTTACTAGTATCCCAGCACTCTATTAGGCTCCAAGATTCCAAAGCTACATGAAATATGGTTACCTCGCCCAGAACAGCACAGTGGAACACAAAGATAAAGAAGGAGACGCTCTCATTTATTAGCCCTTACTCTGTACCAGGCACTTGCTATGCATTTTATATGACTTTTCTCATTGACTCCTTACCATGACTCCAGGAAACTTTTTTTTCCCCTTACAATTCAACTCTCCAAGACCATACAAAAGATAAGGAGAGTACCATATACATGAGGTTGACTCCAGCCCAGATTCCTTGCCAATTTGCATAGGGGAGCCCCAAGAAGGCAGGCACCATCACTCTTCCCACATTACAGTTAGGAAACAGAAGTTCAGAGAAGCTAAGTCACTTATAAAAACAAGACAGCTCGTCAACACCTCATAACTATACCTTTGACCATGTCTGAAACATCAAGGGACAAGAACAGTAGATTCATTAAGAAAGCAGTGCAGGGGCACCTGGGTGGTTCAGTGGTTAAGCCTCTGCCTTCCGTTCAGGTCATGATCTCAGGGTCCTGGGATCAAGCCCAGCATGGCTCTCTGCTCAGCAGGGAGCCTGCCTTCCCCCTCTCTCTGTCTGCCTCTCTGCCTACTTGTGATTTCTGTCTGTCAAATAAATTTTAAAAAAAAATTTTTTTTTAAAAAGCAGTGCAAATGGCCAATAAATCCATGCTAAAAATGTAACTTCTCTGGTATGGAATAATATAAATTAAAATGAGATATTTGGAGACACCTGAGTGGCTCTGTCAGGGAGCAAGCCCTAATAGGGCTCCCTGTTCAGCAGAGACTCTGCTTCTCCCTCTCCCTCTGTCTGCCACTTCCCCTGATTCTGCTCATGCTCCCCCTCGACAAATTAATTAATTAATTAATTAATTAAATAAAATGAGATATTTGTTATCAGTCAAATTGGGAAGTTTTACTTGTTGAGTATTTTTTGACAAAGTAGTAGGCCCTCGTATCTGCCAGTAGAAACACAAAGTGACACCTTTTGAGAGGACAATTTTACAATATTAATTGGTTTGACAAAATGAATATATAAAACTAACAATTCAATTTCTAAGTTTTTACTTTAGGAAATAATAAATATGAGTCAAATATTTTCTATTTATTTATACATTCACTCAGTTAACAAGTATTTGCCAGGCATCTGTGGTAAGCAAAATGCAAAATATACTTGGTCAATGTCTCCATTCAGTTTAAGGGTAATGATGCTCATTATAATATTACTCACATAATAGCCAAAAAATTGGAAATAATAGGAGTCAAATAAACTATGGCACATCCATAAAATTCAATAAATTGAAGCCTTAAAATAAAATATGATGCTTAGAAGAATGCTTAGGTATTCAAAAATGTTCATGATGTTATGCAAAAGTAGATTACAAAATATGAAACAGAATACATGTTCAGTAAAGTCCAAATTTTGCAAATTTTAAAACAGCATTTATTCATTCACTCAATATATACATTTTTCTAAGATTTTATTTATTTATTTGACAGACAGAGATTACAAGTAGGCAGAGAGGCAGGCAGAGAGAGAGGAGGAAGCAGGCTCCCCAATGAGCAGAAAGCCCGATGCAGGGCCTCAATCCCAGGACCCTGAGATCATGACCCAAGTTGAAGGCAGAGGCTTTAACCCACTGAGCCACCCAGATGTCCCTCAATATATATTTATTGAAAACCTCTTACATGACAGACCCTAAGGAAACAGCTATAAATAGATAAAGTCTTTGCCCTCATAGGGCTTACATTGTAATTAGAAGAAATACACAATAAGCAAAAATGATAAATACATATCACATGGTATTGAAGGAGAAAACAGAGCAATATAAGTTAGCCAGAGAAGGAAGCTCTGATCTAGTAACATTTGAGCAGAGATCCTAAAGAAGTAAACCTCAGGAATATCTCTGATAAGAGCATTCCAAGGTGGGAGGGGGGGCGCAAAGGCCCTGAGGCAAGAATGGGCTTATATTTTTAGAAGAGCAGAGTGAAGAAAAAAGAATGGTAAGTGATTCTACGAGAGAGCTAGCAAGAGAATTAGATCATGTAGAGGTTTGAAGGTCATGCTAGAAAATTCAGACTAAATTTTCAATGAGATGGGAAGCCATGGCAGCATTTGAAAGGATAGGTGGCATGAGCTGATTTATATTCTTAAAGGGATAGTAGCTTTTTTGTGAAGAATAGATGTTGGGGTGGCAAAAAGCAAGATGATAGAGTAGGTGGTGGTGGTGGTGTTGATGAGTAGATCTAGGGCTGAGCCAATGCTGGCTGACCAAAATGGGGAAACTAGGTAACTTTTAGAGTACCAGATATGAGAAAGAATCAAAAGTTTGTCTAGGAACATGTGGCAGCCATTAAAACATGTCTCTCAGATCTCCACTACAGGGCGTTTTGACCAATAGCCCAGCTGCTGGAGCAAGTTCACACCAAGTCTTCTGGACTATTCCCAGTTGGTGACTACTAGGGATACTAAGTCATGCCCATTTATGAAAGATACAGGACTCCTCTGATGCTGACTTTGGCTCAAGAACTCCACATCAATCTTGCAGAAAGTTTCTTAGAATTGCACCAAGGTCTACAACTTCCCAGCCACTCTTGCTTTCCTTCCCTCTGACCCCACAGGGGGCAGCCCTGCAATACAGTCTGGCAGCTCTCCAGCCTCCTCCAGGTCCCCCACTCTTCTCCAGCTCCCTCCCCATTTTTTCTCACAGGCATTTTCCCCAGGAAATGGGATCACACCTCTAATCCCATCTTGGCATCTGAGTTTGAGACACTAACAAACAAACTCCCAAATGAAGATGTCCTATAGTCTGTCTAGAGTCCAGAGCTGGGAGTAGAGATATGAGATGGCAGCCATCAGCACACACACGGTGTTTAAAGCCATGGGGCTGGATGACATTGCTTTATTCAAACTTTCATTTCCTTCAGTGCCCAGATGCTAACTATTTACCTAAGAGGAAAAAACCCTGGCATATTACTTCATGCTAAATTGTGTTTTATGATGCCTGTCTTCTTGGTTAGGGCCAGCCATATAAGAACTCTGCCTTTTAAATTAGCCTGCCCATGGAGTGGACCCACAGGACCAGTCTGTCTTGGTGGAATGTCAAGTCCCATGGCAGTTGAGTGGGGGAAATTATTCTGAGCCTTCTCAATGTCCAGTCAGTGTCAGACTCCCTGGCATAATGACTAACTCAAACTACTAGAATTTCTTATTTATTTCCCTTTCATTTATCGTCAGACTTCTGCTTTCCAGAACAAGTCCTCCTTCACCTACGTACCGCCTCTTTTTCATTTTCCTTCAGTGATCATTCTTGAATCCCTAGAACAGGGGTCTAAGAAATTTCACTACCATATTCAGGAATATGTACTTAAGCCCCCTCATAAATTTAAAACATAAATTGCATAATGGCACAATATCCCCAACTTAACCCAAACAACCCCTCAGCAAGGCTATTAGTTGAGGAAGTTAGATATGTGGCAGAGAACAGAAAAAGTGGGGGAAAAAGATGAATAACAAGAAAATAATATGGACATGGGACAATTATAGTTAGATGAGGAGAAATGTGACTAGAAAGTTATTTATAGAGAAGTAACAGCCACTTTTTTTTTCTTATTTCCATCTAGCACTTCCAGCGAGAATGTTCCCTAAATTCAAGTTTTTCCTCTCACTCCTATCAGTTGTTGTTATGTTTAGCTCCCGTCTGCCTCTCCTCTGTGCCTGAGTATATAGTTACTTCCTTTCTTTTCATATATGGACAGGAGAAATAAACAGTCTCTTGGTAACAAAAATCAATCTGCTAGATACAAAATTTACTAAAACTACATTAATAAAATTAGAGAAAAATCATATCTATATTCTCTAGACTGATGAATAAATATTTTCACTTCTCAGTGATGTCGTTTTCTTCCACTTATATTGTTACACTTCTCAGAACCCAGTAGTAGAATAGTAGAAAGCCTGAATAATCCCATGAAGGCAATGAAACAGGATATTTAAGATTCAACTGTCCTCAGGGGTGCCTGGGAGGTTCAGTCCGTTAAGCATTTGCCTTCAGCTCCAGTCAGGATCTCAGGATCCTGGGATCAAGCCCCAGGTCAGGCTCCCTACTCAGCTGGGAGTATGCTTCTCCCTTTGCCTGCCCCCTACTCCCCCGCCCCCTGCAACCTTATGCTCTCGCATGTGCACACACACTTTCTCTCTCAAATAAATAAATAAAATCTTACAGAAAAAGAAAGATTCAGTTGTTCTCAAAAATCTAAAATGTAGGAACCATCCCTGATTAGCATTAGTAAAGAAGGCCACAGTCCTTGGTATCATCTTCCCTGGGCCAGAGGCCAAAGGTTGCTGGCAACTAGCCCCTCGCTCAGCCCCTGTACTAAGAATAGCTTAGAAAGGCAGCCAGAGCCTTTCTGTTATGTCAAAGGACCATAGGGAATGCTTAGAGATACCCCAGTTTTATGGTGAAACCTCGAAATAAACCACCACTGAGACTAATACTCCCAGGAAACATTGCAGTACAATAACATGAAGCTAACCTTGATGTTCACCTTTTCTCTAACAAAAGTTTTAATTAAGACCATTATGGGATTTCCCTCCACCCCCAGGGAAGCACAATTCTAATTTTACAACTCAGTCAATGGAACAGTAGGATTCAATTTGAAAATTTTGAACACAATCTTCAGCAATACATCTATTTTGTAAAATTGAGGTATACCTCAATATACACATTGCCTAAAGCTCCACTGAGAACATCAAAAGTAATTTGGAAAAGAGAATTGATGTTTGTGTGAAAAATAACATCATTTAACACATTTGGCTTGCCTCAGGAAAGAACAGCTTACAAGTACTCTTTCTGTGAACTGTAAACACCACAAAAGATTTTAAATAGAAAGAATGAGAAGAAATTAAGAAGAATTAAGCGCAAATTGGTTATCAGGAAAAGGAAAAACTGTCTCCATATTGCGAACATCTCCCCCCGGGACTAATTAGGACATTAAATGGACTTACTCAAGAACTAGTAATGACTCCAGCAGGAGAGATATGTAACAGTTTTAAATTAGACAGAAGGACAGGAACAGCCTAGGTGACCATTCTTGAGTCAATTTAGAGTTTTTTCTTTACCCCTGGTTTGAGTACACTAAATATTCATGTTGTATAGATGTAAAAGGGGAAAGAAGAACAGAGCCAGCCGAAGACAGCATGCAATTCAAAAGCCAGAGGCACTTAGGTGAGCCTCCAGTGAATGGTCTCACTTCTTCCTGCCCCATACAGCAACCTTTCCCCTGTGGGTGGGTATGTTTCTCACCTATTCTGCTATGACCCTTTCACGGCTTCCGCCCAGGGACAACAGAAGGGACGTTACTGTGTTTCTCCAACAGTGAGAACTGAGTGTTGGAGAATGCCAAAAAAATCTACACTCCAGGCATGGATGTTATTTTTCTTAGGAAAGACAGTGGGGCAAGGAAAAGGATCAAATATTGCTTCAAATGCCTTCAAAAGAGCCAATATTAATGAGTTGAAAAACATGAGGAAACTTGTTCATAAATCCATGAGAGGTGCTCTGTGGGCACAATCTGCGAAATACTTAAGAAAAGACACTTTGCATGGAGCTCAACAGCCTATTCCGAAAGGGGGCTAGACCACCAGTGGTGCATAAGTTATCGATGTGAATTTTTATTATTATATCATTTTTATTTTATTGTATTATTTTGTTATATTAAAATATGTTATTAATTTTATTGTGATTTATATACTTATACATTCTAAAATGTGAATTTCTTTTGTACCTACAGATAAGTAAGTCTTTGGGATATTGGGGTTTTGATGCTAAAATTCCGATTTGGAGAACTGAAAATTTTACTTTGATTTACACAGTCTGAAAATTGTTGTCTGATTTATTCCGTATTAGAGCATGGTGCTACTAAAGGAAGAAAAGAAGGGCTTCCTACTTGTTCCTCATTTGTGTTTTTAATCCAAAGGTATTGACAAAAGAATCACTCCTGCATACCATCAACTATACCATCCCTGTTAGAGACCCCAATGATTCCACGCAAAAGAAGACGTCTCTCTGCTAACTTGAGTCATCTCAACGCCCATGGCATGCCCTGTGCAGGCAACTGGACTCCACCGCGCGGGACCTGCATGGCTCCGCACCAGCTCCAGAGCAACAGCAAACACACAGTGCTCACTCTGCCTAGACGCTCTTCTGATTGCTCTAGGCACAGTAATTTACTTATGACCCGATGCAGAAGTTGCTAGTTTTAATTCTTGTTTTAAGGAGAAGGGAATCAAGGCACTAGAAGTTTAAAAAAAAACCAGGCAGTCTGCACACAGTGTCTTTAGTCACTATTCTTCGCCTCCTGAAGGACTGGGACCTGAAGGCTTAGGCAGTTGGCCCCATGCCATGCCCTGCTCTGCATCCTGCTGGAGAGGAAAAGGGATTACCAGTAGAGAAGAGAAGCAGCTAGTAAAGATGCCAGCAATGTAACAGACAAAGTCCAAGAGCAAGGGATGATGAAAAAGGAAAAGCAAAGATCCAAAGTGGGACTCAAGCGAGTCCCAGACTACTTATATTTCTAATCTGCAAACCTCCTACAAAAGGCACCACTTTCTTTCTTAGTGTCATTGAATTCTTTTTTTTTTTTTTTTAATTTGAAAGAGAGAACATGCATGCATGAGAGAGAGTGCATGAGCAAGGGGAGTGGCAGAGGGAGAGGGAGAAGCAGATACCCCACTGAGCATGGAGCCCAGTTAGGACTCGCTCCCAGGATCCCTGGGATCATGATCTGACTCAAAGGGAGACCACTTAACCAACTGAGCCAACCAGGAGCCCTGGATTCTTTTCTTTTTTCTTTTTCTTTTTTTTTTTTTTGATTGGAGTACATTTGACACACAATGTTACATTAGTTTCAGGTGTACAAAATATTAATGTATATGTCATGCTAGGCTCACCACAGTGTAGCTATCATCTGTCACCATACAACACTATTATAACACTATTGACTATATTCCCTATTCTGTACCTTTTATTCAGTCCTTGGATTCTTGGCCCAAACCAGAGCTTATATTTAGTGGTGGTGAATTAGGGGGTAGTGTGTATTTCTTAAAAAACAGTTGCTGCAAAAATATATCCCAAGACCACCCCACAGTATCTATTTTGCTGGCCATGAAGAACACCAACCACAAATGCCACTCTACCCTTTTTTTTTTTAATTAATTAATTAATTAATTAATTAATTATTTGAGGGAGAGAGAGAGCACACAAGCTGGGAAGGGAGAGGGACAAGCAGACTCTGAGCTGAGCACGGAGCCTCATGAGGGGCATGGAGCCTGATGCATGAAGCCCCACACAGGGCTCAATCTAACCCTGAGATCATGACTTGAGCTCAAGTCAAGAGTCAGAAGCTCAATCAATTAAACCACCCAAGAGCCCCAGTACCACTCTATGTAAAGTGGGGCTATCCTGGCAGAATGAGCTATTGCTCCAAAATTGTCATCAACATTTCATGTCTCCCTTTTTCTTCTGCCCACCCCAACCAGTTTACCTTCATTGACCTGTTTGAGAGCTCTGGTTTTCTAACTAGAGAAGGGTCTTACCAGAGAGGGGCTGGAAGAAAGGCAAGAGCACAGAGAGGACAGAATGTCATCTGGTCCTTACCTAATCTCTTGAATTGGCTTTGAGTACCCTTTGGAGAAAGACGTTAGAGATTATGTGAAACTCTGGCACAAGAAGAGTGTGCTGGGGTCAGTGACCACATGTGGCCCAGAGTTGGACAGCAGGCTACTCTGCATACTAGAGCTCACCACTCCAAAAAGCAATGGCTTTGGAAGCACCCACAGGTAGCACTTAGCATGGGCGCTGATGTCTCATGATTGGCAGGGGCAAAAGCACTTTTATAGGTAGGTTGTGGGCATGGACAGTAAGCACCAGGGCAGTGTGGAGAGATGTCATGTGGCAGCTAATAGGCTGACTTGTAGGCTTACATGAAACAATTTTGGGGAATATCCAACCAAAGTAATGAATGGGGACTTCTCCCATCCTAATTTTAATTAGAAAAAAAGGAAGGGCAGTTTTATGTTATAATCATACACAAATGTGTGACATGGCATATTATTTAGGTGAGGATCCACTTTATATCCATATTACCTCGTATCTGGTTTTTGTTTTAATTTTTTTAAGCAGGCTCCACGCTGGGCATGGAGCCCAATGTGGGGCTTGAACTCACCACTCTGAGATCAATACCTGAGCTGAGATCAAGAGTAGGATGCATAACCGACTGAGCCATCCAGGCACCCCTATATTACCTCATGTTTGGGACTGTTGTAGTAGCCTTCAGTTGGCCTCCCTGCCTCCAGACTCTTCTTCCTGCAAGCTGCATATCATCCCCAAATAACATTTCATTATGTTCTTTTCCTGCTTAAAACTTACTCTGTTCCACAAAATGAAGTACCCCTGTGGGCAAAATAAAATGTCATTCTAACTACTGAGGAGGTTTTGTAGGAGGACCAGACTTCCCAGTTTGCACAGGACTGTCTGGGTTTTAGCCCTGAAAAACCCTGCAGCCCCAGGAATACTGGAAAGGTTGGTCACTCTCACTGACAATTTTCAGCTTGGAATTGGCATGAAGGTGGGGGGGGGTAATGTTTTATTTTTTTTATTATGTGCTCCAACACAGAGAAGAACCATTAAAAGTGGCTATTTTTAAACCAAGGAGCAATGAAATTTAGTTGCTTACTTCATACAGGCAGCTTGGTTGCTATGGCAATGGTGAGTGGCACACTTGATTGTTCAAACATATAAAACCTACAAATCTTTCAGTGTTTGCTTCATACTTTTACATTTTAATATTTGCTACCATAGAGCTGAGCACCTTGCATTGCAAAATTGCCTTATAATACTTTAACACGGTTATTTACTTTCCATAATATCATTATCAACAATTAGTTATCTTATCTATAAATATAGCTGTTTAAAATACATTTCCTTTGAGGGGAATTTTAGGGCATCAATTTAATTCCAGGCACATGAATTTTAAACTCTCTGAGGACAGAAAGTTTAAACAATACTAAATTCCTATGCACAGGCACTACCCAACATACCCACAGTTACAGTGAGTAGTCTGTACATCTTCATGGGATCAAATTAAGACTGATATTAGTCATTTATGTAGACCCTACCTTGCCCCATAAAAGACTGAAGGAAGCTTTAAAAATACAAGATAAAGCAAGCAAGAAAGAAATGGAGATAAAAAGAAAATGTAGGTAGGAAAGTAAATTGGTGCCATGAATAGTAAGGTAAGTACAAAAAAAAAAAAAAAAAAGGCGTGCCAAGAAGTTCCTTTTCTTCACAATATTCTAAAGATAGGTTACACATCTGTTCCTGACCCGTATAAGAGCTAACTCAAAGAGAAAAATCATGCACTATTCTAAAACTCACATCCTTCTGGGAAAAACAAACTAGTACATGGAAACAGCATAAACTTAACTAATGGGAAGATGATAGATATTTACCATATGGTCTTCACCTAAAGGATACTACTTATGGATAAATGTCTAAATCAATGGCCAGCTGTGTCACCTAAGATGACTTGTGTAGGTGAAGAGGTTTACCTGATTATTCAAAAGAAAAAAAAATGTCTTATTCATCATTAAAAAGAGAGAGAGAGAGAGAGAAACAGGCAGCTCTGGAAATTGCAAAATAGCAATCTTAACTTCTATTCCTGGTTACTTCCTCAAAATATTTATTTTAATAATTGATTCATAACACAGAAAAAGCATAAAGTAATAGGGAGTAACCAGCCTGGCTTTGAAAATAATCATGTAAAGAATTTTATTGTATTTTTTCCTGTTAAAACAATGGGCAAGAAATTATTGTTTCTGTGGCCCCCAAACACCCTATCAAACACAGGATGTAATAATATGCTAATAAAACAATCATTTGCAATTGTCCTTATAATTTACAAAGGGATTTTACCTATAATACTTCACTCAGTTCTTCTTTGACACAAACTGTACAAAACAGGAAACTAAAGTGAACCAACTTTCCCAACTTGCAAATGGTGATTTCAGATTCAAACTTATTTCTGACTCCGAAGTCCATAATCATTCTGTTGCCTCTGACTACTGAATAAATTAGCCACATCATACAAAATAAAGAGATTCTTTAGCAAGAACATCATATGCAAGTTATAGCAAGGGATCTTGGCTGTGATATCATACTTTAGGTCCACAAGATATTACCATGGAGGAAGACTGTGAAGGTGTCCACGGGGTCTCTTTGTACTATTTCTTGCAAATGCATTAATCTGCAATACTTCAAAATAAAAAGGTTTTAAGGCAGTAGTTTTTTCAACCATATTTGATAATGGATTTCCTCTGTGAGGTTATAAGTTAAAAAAATAAAACTTCTGGTCTCCAGTTTGATCTTTATACTTTAAGGGGGGAAAAAAGGATATGGTAAGACCAATAATATTGAAAAATAGGACTTTGTGAAAAGGGAAGTAAGAGAAAACATGGGGAGTGGAATAGGTATGAATAAATTTTCTTCATCGAAAAAGTAAATCCAAAGGAAGATAAAAAAAAGGTGGGTGGGAGGGATAGACTGGCTGGGTTATGAACACTGGGGAGGGTATGTGCTATGGTGAATGCTATGAATTGTGTAAGACTGATGATCCACGACCTGTACCCCTGAAGCAAATAATCCAGTATACATTAATTTAAAAAAAAAAAAAGAAGAAGATAAGGAGAAATTTTCTAACAATCTTTTTATCACAATGGGACTAAATACTAAATAACAGTGTAGGAAAACTGCCCATCCGTCTTGGAAAGAAGGGTTCACCTGGTTGGTGGTTACGAGCTCAGTAGATGGCCTCTTTTGGTTCCTACAGGAAACAAAGTAGTAGTTGAGTGCTGGTTCTATCACTTCCTGGTAGTAGAACTTGAGCAAATCATGTAACCTCTTTGGGCCTCTTTCTTATTTTCAGATAATGACAAAGGGATGCTGTACTAGACAAGTATGAGTTGTTATAACTGCTACTGCACAGGGTTCAAAAGAGACATATTTGATTTCTATGAAAGCGGTAGAGATAACTTTAAGAATAGGAAGAGTGGATTAATCATCTATGTAGTAGGATATGGGAAGCACTGATAACCAAGTCTTCCATAAAGGAAATAAGTCCATTCTTACCCTTAGTCTCCCAAAATACTCAACATTCCACCACTGAAGATCCGCTATCCTCTAATATATTGTCAACATCCTAGGCAAGCCTTGGGTCTTATTTATTATTGTATATGGCAGAATGCCAATGATCAAAAAAAAAAAAAATGAAGAAGAAGAAGAAGATCCATTAAAAAGGGGTCTATATCTCTAGAAATCCAAAGTTCAATTTCCAACAGAACTGCCAAAGATGACATGCGGAGGTTTTGTGAATTACTGACTCTAAAGGGCTACCTATAGTAGTGGACACACTGTGTGACATCCAGGTCCCCACTCCAGGTCTGAAGCACTTACAGTGAAGTCCTTTTTCTGGCCTTGCTCCCACCAAAGAAAGCCACCTCATCCAAAATTGTATACACTCCCCAGGAGTATAATGCCCCAGTTTTTCTGTCTTAATTTGGGCCAATTCTGGAGGACCATCCCTGCTCATGGTCTTTCTGTAGGGTCAACAGAGCTCCTGTTGCAGCTTGTGTTATTAACCATTCTGCAGAGAAACAGACCCAATAGGGGCAGGAGGAGGGATGGGGAACAAGCCTGAGTGAGAGAGGTAGCTGAGGGGGAGAGAGAGAACAATATATTATGAAGAATTGGCTCACATGATTTTAGAAGCCAAGAAGTCCCTGGATCTGTGATCCACAAGCTGGAGACCCAGGTAAGCTACGGTATAATTCATTCCCAGGCCAAAGGCCTAAGAACCAGGTGACCTGATGATAATTTCAATCTGATGGCAGGAGAAGTCCAATATCACAACTCAAACAGGCAGAAAAGAAATGAATTCTCCCTTCCTCCACCTTTTGTTCTATTCCTGTCTTCAGTGGACTGGAATATGTCCACCCACACTGGGATGGCAATCTGCCTTACTGAGGCCATCAGTTCAAGTGCTATCTCATCCAGAAACACTCTCACAGACACACTCAGAAATCATGTTTAGCCCAGTATCAGGGTACCCAATGGCCCAGTCAAGTTGACACATAAAATGAACCATCACACAACCACACTGGGGTTCCAACTTTTCCTTCTATTCAGTCCTGCCTTCTCACTACTCTATAGCTATTAATGCCCAGATCACTTTCCAATAAACTTTCTGCATGAAAATGTCTCAGGGTCAGTCTCTGGAGGAAACTCACTTGTGTCACCTACTCTTGCTACAAATAAAGTTAACACTTCAGTGAGACACATGCATTTTGATAAATATTCTCAAGTATTTGAAAACCTTGAATACTTTGAAACCATACTGGAAAACCAGACCCCCCTTCTGTGCCATTAAGAACTGAATGACTATATGAGAAAGATAGTAACTATTGTTATATCTCTCTGAGAAAAGCATAGCTCTCATTAAACCTTTAATTTTTTCATCTCATGACTCACATACACATGTTAAGAAGTCATCCAAGTTCTGAATTTTCTTGCTGTCCTCTGTCAGGACAGTGTGAAAATGTAATTGCTGATCAATAAGAACTAGGTTTCTGGTATGCTTTTTCACACTATCACTTTGGGCCACTGGAATGTAGCTGTGAAGCTTCCAGTATATATTCCAAGCAGAATTATTTGGGCCCCTTAACTTTATACACTGAATAAGTGTTAAAATTGGTGGGAAATGGTAATTTTTATTGCATTCTGAGGAAAATAATTTATATAAGGTGATGGTTTACTGAATGTAATTTATTTTATTGATCTTAATCTATAGCAGGCATATACACAAATTATACTTCTTTAATTGCATCTTAAAAGCATCAAAAGATTTCTTTAAGTTAGATGGTACAACTTGGGAAATATTTGATGTCATGAGACTGCTGGTCAGGTACCTTGTTATGTGTCTATCATTTAAAGGCAGGATACTTGGGATTCACAAAATTTAGTTCATTCCATCAACAAACATCATTTTAGCCTACTTTGTGCATCAAAACACTGTGCCACTCTTAAGAATATAAAGAAAATGGAAATCATGCTCACTTTTACTTTCAAAGCATTCTACCTGACAGGGGTTTGCTATTTCTGTCAATCTGTTTAGCTAAGTTTCCATCAGGAAGTAATTCTGAATCAGAAGGGAAAATGAACAAACCAAGCTTAGTGGACTCTCCACCTTTCGTGACTTAAAAATCCTTAATGAGAACTAAACCACTGACTCAGGAGCTCTAATCCCTCTCTAAAATTTTGGAGGCTGTCAGGTGCTCCTTCAACTGAAGAAGAAGAATCAGGTAGGAAGCAATATTTTTAACTTCACAGCCCTGACGAAATATTTTTAGCAGAGTCAAGTCTGGGTTCCAATGGGCTAATTCAATGGTATTCATGGTAAGAGAAATGTAGAGTTGTTTTTAGTAGAAAAGCACATTAAAAAATAAAAATGATTCCCATGCTTGATCTACTAGAAGACACAAATACTTTGATTACTCTTAGTCATTACCTTTTCCATCTCTTTGAACAAATAAAATGTCAAGAGAAGAAATATATTTTACATACACTATCATGAACAAAATGAAGACAGATTTCCTTTCTGTAAAATATAAATAAATTTTAACTGACACGGACTTTATTGCTGAAACTTAGCCCAATATTTAATACAGAAACATGATCAGATGAGGTAATAAGGATGCAAATGCTTATAAACCCAAAGGTTTAGCAAAGGTATATGATCATTACTAATTATCTATGTGAGTTTATGCAGCATCAAATAAGAGACTTTAAACTTTGGCTAGCACTGCAAGACCCATCATATAAAATCTTGGTACTCAAATCTGAAAATGATCGATGCTAACAAATTATAGGTCCTTCCTAAAAAGTCTCTGAAGAGTGACATATTTTCAAAACAAGTAGGGACCAGTCAGCTTTGAAAATGGCAAAAACATGTAATACACACTGTTAATTGCTGACATTTACGTGGAATTGACACTAGATATCATTTATCATAGCAATTACTAATAGCAATTTGCATATCTAAAGTCCACAGTAAAATTTCACTAAGTTCAATGTTTCTACATTTATTTTCAACCCTCATCTTAATGTCTCTTTCATTAACAGGGCTAAACTACATTTTCTGTTTCATACACAGAAGATGATGAAGTTTGTACCAGGTGCCTCCTGGTCACCCTAAGGAACGAGATCCACATTCTGGCACACTTGAAACCAAAGTGGGACACCAGCTTAATGGGGTCAGTTTTGTAGACATCATCTGTTCTATGGTTTATTTCGCCACCAACCCCTACGAAACAAAGACTGAGTCCTAGATATTTATAATTAAGGTAAATCTCATTATAAAATTATCTTAAAATCCGTGTCTTTATTAAATTAGTTACAGTTAGTTACATACAAAAAGTGACTCCTGGCCTCCTCAGTCCTTGTTGTCTATAACAAAATACTGTCCTTTTGTTGTTTTGTTGGGAAACACAGCGGCACTACTGCCAGAAAATGTATAGAACAGGAGTGACAAGCTGCTCCAATACTGGTTACTGGAAAGTGAAGATCTGCTGCTTAGCCTATCTAGAAACCTGGGAAGTCTAGAAAGAGCTCTGCCTTCCCACAATGGGTCCATGAATGTAGGACCATTTCCTATGGACCAACTGTGGAGCATTCCAATGAAACAGTCTACAATTCTTTGAATCCAACCCAAGAAAATCCTACCCTGAAAGGAGGTATAAGGATACAGCAACAAAGGTGTTCATACAGCAACAGAGGTATTCATGGGAAGAGCTGTCTGAGAACTGGGAGCTGGAGTGCTTGTCCCTTCCAGCATCCCAGAGCCAGGGGAGCCTACGAGACAGGATCCAAGTGCTCAACAGGACAAGGGCAGGTTTAAATGTCTGCCTGGAAAAGAGAGCACAAATTTGGGGTTGGTCTCAGCCTATCAGTAGATACTATCAGCTAAAAATTCCTGGGGCCTACACAACTTGTGGAAAGCCCACACAGACATCTCCCTAACCAGAGCAAATGAATGGCTGGACCAGCCCTTGTAGCTCTTACTATGACTGCAAGACATACTTCCGCAAAAACCATCAGGGAACTTTGGGAAAAAAACAACAACAAGAAGGTTTACTTGTGCACAGTGCTGGAAGGAACACAGCAGGCCACAGCCAGGGACACACAGGGAGGTTAGCACCTCCAAGTTTTGGAGGGGGAGAGAGAGAGCACACAGGCCTGAGGGTGTCGAGGGTGGGGTACCTAGACTTTCACAGATACACGCCTCACTGGTGAAGTTAAAACGTGAGAGTGGAGTGAAAAGGCAGAAAGGGAGCAGCAGGCTGTCGCATGGTCAGGTCCCCAGAGCAAACAGCGCTTTCCCAAAATGGGACTTCCTGGATGAGGCAGCCTGGCTCTTCATTGAGTTATGTAGTTGGTAATGTGTTGATTTGAGATGAAAGTCTTTGAAGTGGACGGCTTGATAACCGAAAGTTTAGCTTTGGGCACTTATGTTACAATTAAAACCACGGACACTCAAACTCTTAGACCACAGCACATGACTATCCTGTTCCACTGCCTGTTCACATTGAGAACACCAGTTCCTCCTACCCCTCCACCCCTCACTGCAAACCTAGCCAATGGAAAAGGATGTATGAGAGAAAGCAAAAAGCTTCTTGCCCTCCATCCTCAGCAGGTTGCCCTTCCAAGAGAAGGGAAAAGATTTGATAACAGGTTTGGGAACCCAACATGGGGCTCAATCCCAGGACCCTGGCTGGGATCATAACCTGAGCCAAAGGCAGACGCTTAATGACTGAGCCACCCAGGTGCCCCATGATAACAGTTTTGATGATGACTGGGACACTGGGCACTCTATTTTCTGAGTTGAGACTAACTGGAGCTTAATATAACTCTAAAACATTTTATTACTTAAGTCACCAGAAAAGTTTTGGGGCCTGTGCAGATTTCATCCATGGGGAGGAAATCCACTTCCAGGGGTAGATTTTAAAGAAGCATGAGGGATAAAAAATTGACTTGTCTTGTACTTACTTGTGTTATAAGTTGTATTGAAATTTGTTTAAAACTGAGAGCACCTATACATGTTCCACTTTTTCATGTTTGCTTTAAACTTTGTGAAACTTTCCTGAGCTGCACACCAAAAGTCTGGACTTTTTAGAATGTTTTTTCTAAGAGGGCTTTAAACCTCAATGTTTTCTGAGTGTGCAATTGACTGAGTAGATGAAGAACCCAAGAATGAAATCAAGGTCTACATGAAATAAGGGAAATTTGGGACCTAAAAAAGAAAATGTGGAATTTATGTTACCAAAGAACACAATAACGTAGAAAATACCACCACACTTCTTATGGAAAGATCAGATAATTATTCCAAGTTACCAAAGTTATGGCCTAAAATATCCAGAATAGAAAAAAAAAATCAGTTAAGGGGGTGTCTGGGTGGCTCAGTGGGTTAAAGCCTCTGCTTTCGGCTCAGGTCATGGTCCTAGGGTCCTGGAATCAAGCCCCGCATCGGGCTCTCTGCTCAGCGGGGAGCCTGCTTCCCTCTCTCTCTGGCTGCCTCTCTGCCTACTTGTGATCTTTGTCAAATAAATAAATAAAATCTTAAAAAAAAAAAAGAAGAAGAAGAAGAAGAAAAGAAAAAGATCAGTTATTAGCATGCTGATACTTCTAAGATTTTTAAACCTCCTTAATTTTTGAAATCCCGGGCGCCTGAGTGGCTCAGTGGGTTAAGCCGCTGCCTTCGGCTCAGGTCATGATCTCAGAGTCCTGGGATCAAGTCCCGCATCGGGCTCTCTGCTCAGCAGGGAGCCTGCTTCCCTCTCTCTCTCTCTCTGCCTGCCTCTCCATCTACTTGTGATCTCTCTCTCTGTCAAATAAATAATAAATTTTAAAAAAAAATCATTAAAAAAAAAAAAATTTTTTTGAAATCCCCCAGTCTACTGGTACCAGGCAAAGAGATTCTACTAAAGATGTCAAAGACTATAAAGCTTTCTGTGCATGTTTTCAAGAAGCCTATCTACTTAGATTTTATATGAGATGAATTACAGGAAAGAACCTTAGAATTTTCTAGGACTAACTCCTTCCTCATATGAAATAGCATTGACTGACCAATGGATTAAGAAAATTGGGATACTGAGTTTGAATGGAGGAAAAAGAAAACAAAAAACAGACAAAAGATAATAATGCAGAATGTTTTCAAAGCAAGCCTGTATTACTTAAAAACTATTTACTTATTTTTAGTTATGGTAAAATATACATAACATAAAATTTAACATTTTAAGCATTTTTTAAAAGATTTTATTTATTTAGTGAGGGGCAGAGGGAAAGGGGGAAGCAGACTCCCACTGAGCAGTGTGTCCCATGACTTGAGGCTCCACGTCAGGACCCCAAGATCATGACCAGAACTGAAGGTAGACACTTAACTGACTGAGGCACAAGGCACCCCCATCTTAACCATTTATAAATGCATAGTTCAGTGGCATTAAGTACCTTCATATAGTGCAACCATCTCCATCATTTTACTCAGAATGTTTTTCAGCTTGCAAAACTGAAATTATGTACCCATTCAATAGGATCTTCCATTCCCCCTCCCCTCCACCTCAGTAAGCTCCATTTTATTTTCTGTTTCTATTAATTTGACTGCTATAACTACCTTGTAAGAGTAAAATGAGTATTTGTCCTTTTGAGATTGGCTTATTTCACTTAATGTCCTCAAGATTCATCCATGTTGTAACATGTGTCAGAATTTCCATTCTTTTTAAGGCTGAATAATATTCCATCATATAATATATCACAGTATTGTTTTTCTTTTTCAACATTTCCTTAGCAATTTGGGGTCTCTTCTGGTTCCATACAAATTTTAGGATTGTTTGTTCCAGCTCTTTGAAAAATACCAGTGGAATTTTGATCAGGTTGGCACTGAAAATACAGATTGCTCTAGGCAGTATAGACATTTTAACAATGTTTAGTCTTCCAATCCATGAGCATGGAATGGTCTTCCATCTTTTTGTGTCTTCTTAAATTTCTTTCTTAAGTGTTCTGTAGTTCCTCGAGTACAGATCCTTTACCTCTTTGGTTAGGCTTATTCCCAGGTATCTTATGGTTCTTGGTGCTATAGTAAATAGAATCAATTCTCTAATTTCCCTTTCTATATTTTCACTGTGAGTGTATAAGAAGGCAACTGATTTCTATACATTGATTTTGTATCCTGCCACTTTACTGAATTTCTGTATGAGTTCTAGTAGTTTAGGGTGGAGTCTTTTGGATTTTATAGAAAGTATCATGTCATTTGCGAAGATAGAGAGTTTGACTTCTTCTTTGCCAATTTGAATTCCTTTATTTCTTTTTGTTGTCTGATTGCTGATGCTAGGACTTCTAGTAGTATGTTGAACAAGAGTGGTGAGAGTGAACATCCTTTTCGTGTTCCTGATCTCAAAGGGAAGGCTGTCAGCTATTCCCATTGAGGATGATATTTGCTGTGGGTTTTTCATAGATAGGTTTTATGAAGTTGAGGAATGTTCCCTCTATTCCTATATTTTGAAGCATTTTAATCAGGAATGGATGCTGTATCTTGTCCCATGCTTTTTCTGCATCAACTAAGAGAACCATGTGTTTCTTCTCTTACTGATTTGTTCTACCACATTGATTGATTTGTGAATGCTGAACCATCCTTGCATCCCATGGATAAATCCCACCTGGTCATGGTGGATAATCTTTTTAATGTATTGTTGGATCCTGTTAGCTAGATCTTGTTGCGAATCTTGGCATCCATATTCATCAGGGATATTGGTCTGAAATTCTCCTTTTTGGTGGGGTGTTTGCCTTGTTTAGGGATCAGGGTAATGCTGGCTTCATAGAAAGAGTCTGGAAGTTTTCTTCTGTTTCTATTTTTTGAAACATCTTCAGGAGAATAGGTATTATTTCTTCTTTGCATGTTTGGTAGAATTCCCCAGGGAATCCATCAGGTCCTGGGTTCTTGTCTTCTGGGAGATTTTTGATCACTGCTTCAATCTTGTTACTAGATATTGGTCTATTCAGGTTGTCAGTTTCTTCCTGATTCAATTTTGGAAGTTTATAGGTTTCCGGGAATGAATCCATTTCATCTAGGTTGCTTTTTTATTGGCATATAACTGTTGATAATTTCTGATGATTGTTTCTATTCACTTGATGTTAGTCATGATCTCTCCCTTTTCATTCATAATTTTATTAATTCGGGTCCTCTCTCTTTTCTTTTGGATTAGTTTGGCCAGTAGTTTATCGATCTTATTGATTCTTTCCAAAAAACCAGCTTCTAGTTTTGTTGATGTGTTCTACTGTATCTCTAGTTTCTATCTCATTGATCTCTGCTCTAATCTTGATTATTTCCCTTCTTGTGTGTCAGGTTGGCTTAATTTCTTCTTGATTCTCCTGTTCTTTAAGGTGTAAAGAGAGCTGGTATATTCTGGATATTTCAATTTTTTTGAATGAAGCTTGGATGGCTATGTATTTCCCCCTTAGGACTGCCTTTACCATATCCCATAGGTTTTGGACTAAAGTGTCTTCATTATCATTGGTTTTCATGAATTGTTTAAGTTCTTCTTTGATTTCCTGGTTATCCAAACATTCTTAAGCAGAGTGGTATTTACCTTCCAAGTGTTTGCATTCCTTCCATACTTTTTCTTGTGATTGCGTTCCAGTTTCAAAGCATTGTGGTTGGAGAATATGCAGGGAATAATCTCAGTCTTCCAGTATCGGTTGAGCCCTGATTTGTGACCAAGTATGTAGTCTATTCTGGAGAAAGTTCCATGTGCACTCAAGAAGAATGAGTATTCTGTTGTTTTAGGGTGGAAAGTTCTGTATATATCTATGAGGTCCATCTGGCCCAATGTGTAATTCAATGCTCTTGTTTCCTTATGGATTTTCTGCTTGGATGATCTGTCTGTTACTGAGAGTGGTGTGTTAAGATCCCCTACTATTAATGACCTCATATCAGTATGATTCTTTATCTTAACAGTTGTCTTATGTAGTTGGCTCCTCCTGTATTGGGGGATAAATATTTACAATTGTTAGATCTTCTTGGTGGATAGACTCTTTAAGAATGACACTACAGACAAAGGGCTGATATTGAAGATCTATAAAGAACTCCTCAAACTCAACATACACAAAACAGATAATCACATCAAAAAATGGGCAGAAGATATGCAGAGACATTTCTCCAAAGAAGACATACAAATGGCTAACAGACACATGAAAAAATGTTCATCATCATTAGCCATCAGGGAGATTCAAATCAAAACCACATTGAGATACCACCTTATACCAGTTAAGATGGCCAAAATAAACAAGACAGGAAACAACAATTGTTGAAGAGGATGTGGAGAAAGGGGAACCCTCTTACACTGTTGGTGGGAATGCAAGTTGGTGCAGCCACTTTGGAATACAGTATAGAGATTCCTTAAGAAATTAAATATGGAGCTACCCTATGACCCTACAATTGCACTACTGGGTATTTACCCCAAAGATAGAGATGTAGTGAAAAGAAGGGCCACCTGTACGCCAATGTTCATAGTAGCAATGGCCATAGTCACCAAATGGTGGAAAGAACCAAGTTGCCCTTCAATGGATGAATGGATAAAGAAGATATGGTCCATATATACAATGGAGTATTATGCCTCCATCAGAAAGGATGAATATCCAACTTTTGTATCAACATGGATGGGACTGGAAGAGATTATGCTGAGTGAAATAAGTCAAGCAGAGAGTCAATAATCATATGGTTTCACTTACTTATGGAGCATAAGGAATAACATGGAAAACACTGGGAGATGGAGAAGAGAATTGAGTTGGGGGAAATCTGAGAGTTAGACAAACCATGAGAGACTGTGGACTCTGAGAAACAAACTGAGGCTTTTGGAGGGGAAAGGGTGAGGATGGGTAAGCCTGGTGGTTGGGTATTAAGGAGGGCATGTATTGCATGGAGCACTGGGTGAGATGCATAAACAGTGAATTTTGGAACACACACAAAAATAATAATAATAAAATTTAATTTAATTTAATTTTTAAAAATGATGTATCACCTTTTGTTTATCCGTTCATCTGGTAATAGATACCTAGGCTGTGTCCAGCTTTTGGCCATTGTGAATAAAGCTACTCTAAACATGGTGCACACATATCCTTTGAGACCCTGCTTTCAATTCTTCGGGGTATATACCCAGAAGTATAAGGGCAAGATCTTACAGTAATTCTGTTTTTAACCATTCCCAACAACAGTGCATTAGGGTTCCAATTTCTACATGTCCTTGTTAATACTTACCATTTTCTGGGTTCGATTTGGTTTTGCTTTTTAGATAATAGCCATCCTAAGAGGTGTGAACCACTCATTGTGGTCTAATTTGCATTTCCCTAATGATTAGTGGTGTTAAGTATCTATTCATGTGCTTATGGGTCATCTGTGTTTTCTAGTCCTTAAAGAAGCCTTTTACTTTATTCATTGCTAATTTTACAAATGATATCATAGGAATGTGTTTTTCTAAAAAGACCATATTTTTTGGTTTCCTTGGCAAGCACCACTTTTATCTAGCAGTGTAAAACAGTTCAAATTTCAAATCCTTTTTTTGGAGTAGCAGTATATAGCACTCCTTACAAGGAGAGAATCTCAACCTACCTATTTTGGAGTTCTGTTAAGCTCTGGGTCTATAGATCTTTACAACTTCACAGACAAATGGGGGTAGAAGTTGTGTCAAATGATACAGGGCAACACTAACCAATACAACAGCCATTAACCTCATATGGCTATGGAGCACTTCAAATGTAGTTAATCCCAACTGAAATATGCTGTAACTGTAAATTCACATCAGATTTCAAAGAACTGGTATTTTTTAAATAATATATCTCAACAATTTTTCAATTGATCATATGTTGAAATCAAATATTTTTAATATAGTGAGTTCCATAAAATATATATTATAAATATATATATAAATTATATATATTATTATTACTTATAAGTAACTAGAGTTTCACCTGTTTCTTTTTACCTTTTTTAATGTGGTTCTTGGAAAATTTTTTAATTATGTATGGGGTTCCCATTTATGGATCACATTATATTTCTGTTGGACTGTGCTGATCTAGATAGTTGTGCCTTAGTAAACTCTTCCCACAAATGTGGATATGCACATAAACTTAAAAGTAGAGAATTTTAAAATTTTTTCTAAATAATTCAGATTTTTTCCCCAAAACAAATTCCTTTTATTACTAGTTTGTCCAAAAATTATCTAGGTAATTACCTTTGTCTATACTCAAGTTTTTTAGTATTAACACTGCCTCCTACATTTAATTTTGCTTTGTGAGCTTTGTGTGTTTCCAGAAATTGTTGGAAACTCTTCTGAGTGTCAAGCTTATGCAAAGAAATAATAATTTTACTTATTTTTAAAAGATGTGCAAACACAGACAACTGACACATAGTATCCAAAATATCTAAAGAATTTCTGCTAACCACTAAGAAAGAAATGAAAAATTAAACTGGCTATACACAGAAGAGGAAACTGAATGAGTAATAACCTTGTAATAAGGGAAATCTACATCAAAACAATAGGATATAATCTCATACCTTAAGAGACAGACAAAACTTTTAAAGACAAGTGTTCTCCCACCTCAGGGCCTTTGTACTTACCATTTCTTCTTTCCCCATATGTCCACGTGACTTGCTTCTACATTTCAATCAGTTTTCTGCTTAAATGTCACTGCCTCTAGGAAGGTTTGCCTGACCTAAAAAAGCTCACTATAGGGACGCCTGGGTGGCTCAGTTGGTTAAGCTGCTGCCTTCAGCTCAGGTCATGATCCCGGTGTCCTGGGATCGAGTCCCACATCAGGCTCCACGCTCAGCGGGGAGCCTGCTTCTCCCTCTGCCTCTGCCTGCCACTCTGTCTGTCTGTGTGCTCTCTCTCTGACAAATAAATAAAAATAAATTTAAAAAAAAAAAAAAAGCTCACTATACCACACTTATGCCATCCCTGTGGCTTGCTATCTCTTACCTGCAAACACATTTTATATAGTGTCTGTCTGTTTCCCATAGGAATGAAGGCTTCACGAAGGAAAGGACTGTTATATTGCTTTACCATCACATTAGCTACTCAATAAACAGTTGCTAAAAGAATAAATTCCAGCCAGGTGTGGGCAAAGATGTGGGGAGAGAGGAAATCTCAATCTTTCAAACACTGCTGGTGGGAATATAAATTGGCTTTACTTCTTTGAAATCCAGCGGACAATATCTACTAAATTTGGAGATGCTTATATCCTAGGACACAAGTACACTTCCAGGAATATACCCTAAAGAACTCCAGCATGGTAGAAGAGACGTGTGCAACAATATTGCAGCATTGTCTGTAACTACAAAAACATGAGAAACAACTATCTATCAATAAAGGAATGCACAAATAAATTGTGGTTGAATCATGCCCTGGGATATTATGCAACACTAAAATGAATTAGAGTCATGGGCATCAACGTATACAAAGTTTAAAGGCACCAGGATGAGTGAAAACAGCGAGCTGTAGAATGATCTATATCATATGATAGCATTAATGTAAAGCTTACAACACACACAAAAAAATAGTATTTTTGATGATGTAAAAGCACGGATAGATGATGCACTTAACTTCAGGCTAATGAAAGGACAAAGGAATGGACATGGTAAAAAGAGGGCTAACAGTACTGACTTCTGTAAAGATAATTAAAACGATCTGAAACAAATCAGGCATGTATCAAATTTATATGAAAAGACATGGGTGTTATAGTATTCTCTGTATTGCCTACGACACTTCCTATTTTTATTATTACAAAATCAGACTTAAATCAGTGGGTTCCCTTTCCTCTTGCAACTTGTAAAAGCAGGTTACTGGTAAGAAATAAAAATAACTACAAGCTACACTATTACAATCAGAGACTGGTAATACATTTTTTTCAGCCTATTATCTGAGAAATGCTATGAAATCTCCAAACCTAATATTAAAAGATTCGTTTTCAAGATATATTTTGCAAACAACTACCAACTTTTGATGTGGAGAACTTTCTCCAAACTCTTCTTATTCAAAATACTGTCTGTCACATTTTTCTTTCTTTCACTGTTTTCTCCAATAATAAGATCTCGCTATGAGCTCTGTAGAGCTGAAATAAATATTTTCCTGAGATAATCCTCTCTGGTTCCAGGTTTCTAATTAAAATATATTACTCTTGTGTGGTTTTG
Organism: Mustela erminea; assembly: GCF_009829155.1. NCBI lineage: Eukaryota > Metazoa > Chordata > Mammalia > Carnivora > Mustelidae > Mustela > Mustela erminea. The sequence continues at coordinate 88,759,883 of NC_045618.1, forward strand.
TCTATAATTAAAGAACCAAAAACTCATTGACAAAGCCTTCCCAACCACCTGGCCCCTACCAATACATACGCACATGTGCACACATACACACAATTAAAATTAAAAAGCCATGGAGGGGGATGTCTGGGTGGCTCGTGGGTTAAGCTTCTGCCTTCAGCTGGTCATGATCTCAGGGTCCTAGAATCGAGCCCCACATTGGGCTCTCTGCTTCAGGGAGCCTGCTTCCTTCTCTCTCTCTCTCTCTCTGCCTGCCTCTCTGCCTACTTGTGATCTCTCTCTCTCTATGTGAATAAATAAAATCTTTAAAAAAAAAAAAAAAAGGAAAGCCATGGAGGTAGGACACTTTGAAAGGTTTTAGAAGAACTATAAATATCTGTGCATGTCAATACCAACAGATTTCACACCTCTTACCTTTGTATTGCAATAGTACCTTTCATCAAGAAATCTGAAGTTCTTTGGACGTTTACATCTCACCTCACCAAAACACACTGGTTTTGCTGGCATTCACGTTTTCTACTCAGTCTTCTGCTTAGTCTCCTCATTAGTCTCCTTAAACCTTCCCCTCTTTGTGCCTGCTTCAAATTCAGTGTGCCTGAGCCTGGGTATAGAGAAGCATGTTTTCCTAGTTGGAACATTCTGAACCCAAGGCAGTACTTATAATTTCAAATATAAATGATTGGATTATGACAAATGAAAATGTTTTATTATCTGTACTTTAGACCCTATACCATGTCCAATAAGTAGCTGGATTATGTACTCCGCTGTAACAAGATATAACTATCTTGCACTGATATCATGAAGTTCTTCCAGATCCCTCAGCAATGGTTCCACCAAACCTTGGTATAAAGTACACTTTGCATGTGTAAACAGTTCTGAAAGAAACTTTATCTAAAAATTCTACTGTCCCACTATTTAGGAAAAACTAAACTCATAACCATTTTGCATGCAATGCTGACTTCCTGATAAAGATCCAGGGAAAAAAGGTGAGCTACTTTAATTATACAAGAAATTCCTTTTTTTAAATGTGAATTCTGTATTTGAAAGAAAAAGACAAGGATTTGCAGAGCTGGAGAAGTGCAATGTTTTGTGTAAACATATTATTTTTAAGTTTGTGAATGAGTCAGGCTGTTTTTGAAAATTCTGGCCTACAGATCACAAGTGATCTGTGTGAACCTTTCTGTCCACAGGTAGGTGCTGCCACTGGGGAGAATAGGTCTTCATGAATATTCACTGACCACCACAGAGTGTTGGGCCAGCCTGAGATGGAGAAGGAAAAGGAAAAATAGCCCATGAAATCAGAATAAAAGCCCTTTCAGGGATTTGTAAAACAGGTAACTGTTGACTCTGATGCATTATAAGACTTTATGTTTTTTATGTCAACCCATGAATAACTTTTTCTCTGGAAATTTCCAGTTTGATTTTTCCCTAATTAATGTCACCTTTAAGTATTAATTTTATAGATCCCTGATATATAAGGGAGTATTGAAAATATCTAGATATTTAGGTTAGTAAATCCAACTGAGAGTCTAAGAGAAAGTTTCTACTTGTCTGCTTATACATTACTGTCCTGTCTGCTGTCTTCCTGTATTTCTTTTGATTAGGTTATACTGCCCAACCTGCCTTGCATCCTATTTCCTTTAACCAATATCTTTGAAGTGTTTTCATCATTATCAAGTGAAGGTGTGGAAACTAGAAAATATTAGTACAGGATCATCTCTTTCTATTTTTGTCTTAATGAGTATTTATACCATTCTATGAACCTAGTGTCTTCCATTTAAAATATATATATATAGCAGCATTGTAAAGTAGCTAGTTTAAGGTTTCTGTTTTATAGATGAAGAAATTGAGATTCAGAGAGCATTGTCTCAAAGTCACAAAACTGGCAGATGGTAAAAACTCAATGTGAACTGGGTCGGACTCCAAATCTTGTCTTTGAAAATACACGTACCCCCACTCTACAGAGGACATGCATTGGCGTTTTCCCATGCCATTCTATCAGCAATTGCACTCCCATTGGCTCAGAGACTTCCTCCACACTGCAATCAGATATAACTCTTTAGTTACTGTTAGAACAAGTAGCTTTATTGGCCCAAAGTATTGGGTTGGCTCTATGAACGGTTCCTCAGATGGCCAACTCAAAACTGACCTCATTGAGTCACACAGGGGATTCAGAGGATAATTCCTTTGATGCTCCACTGGGAAGCAAGTGATTAAAAATAGCATAGGATGAGAGAAATAAGGGATAGTGAACATGAACCAAAACCATGATAATTATATTAAATAATAAACTGGAGAACCAAGTATCATTTTTAATATGAAGAATTATTGAACATCCCACCTGACCACAGTTAGAAAAACTGCCACAATATAAGTACCTTGGCAAGATAGCAATGGAAAAACATCTATTTCAAGGATGTTCCTTAATAAAATTCTTAAGACAGTGGGACGCCTGGGAGACTGAGTTGGTTAAGTGGTTGTCTTCGGCTCAGGTCATGATTCCAGCGTCCTGGGATCGAATCCCACGTCGGGCTCCTTGCTCAGCGGGGAGCCTGTTTCTCCCTCTACCTCTGCCTGCCTCTCTGTCTGCCTGTGCTCACGTTCTCTGACAAATAAATAAATAAAATCTTAAAAAAAAAAAAATTCTTAAGACAGGAAATGACAGAAGCTGGGTGGCTCAGTTGGTTAAGCAACTGCCTTCAGCTCAGGTCATGATCCTGGAGCCCCAGGATCCAGTCCCGCACTGGGCTCCCTGCTTGGTGGGAGTCTGCTTCTCCCTCTGACCCTCCCCTCTTTCATGCTCTCCCTCTCGCTCTCCTCTCTCTCTCTTTCTCTCATTCTCTCTCAAATAAATAAATAAAACCTTTAAAAATAAAGGACAGGAAATGAATGTTAGTACAAATAAGAATCGTACTTTAAAATGGAAAAAAAAAATCTAACTGCATACAATGAACATAATGCCAAATACTATCCTTATCCAAACTTGTCTTTCATTTGTCTCACTTACATACCAACTTCAAGATATAATGAAAGTTCAGCGACAAAATCAACTTAAAAGGGAGAATTACCTGGCCCAACTGCATAAACTGATTTAATAGCAAAGCACTTTCCGGCAAAGACATTTTTATGCTATCTGGAAAAACTTTCCAGCTTTTCATTTTATATTTCACTTGTGATTGATTTATTATATGGAAAAGATTCAATCTTTCCCCTTATTCACAGCAAGAAAGGTCAGCAACATGATTTGGAAAAATATGTACATATCAATTTATTTGGAATGATCAAATAGGAGTCAGCTTCTGTGGTTTTAGCTGGATCTCTCAGGTTGTGGTATTCACCTTCTGTGTTTAATTTACCTTCATTGCTTAACTCTCAAACTAGAACACCAACTCCTTTAGGAACAAGATTCGTCCTTTCCTGTTCACTTCTGTATTTCCAAAGTATGGCACAGAGGTAGTACTTGAAAATTAATTGTTGACTGTGTATTGCAAGACCTCCAAATAGCTTGGGTGGATAACATAAATTTTTTTTAAGATTTTATTTATTTATTTGGCAGAAATCACAAGTAGGCAAAGAGGCAGGCAGAGAGAGAGGGGGAAGCAGAGAGAGAGATGTGGGGCTCGATCCCAGGACCCTGGGATCATGACCTGAGCTGAAGGCAGAGGCTTTAACCCACTGATCCACCCAGGTGCCCAGATAATATGATTTTTAAGTCATCAAAGGTCCATGGTAACATGTAAACATCCAGAAACTTTCAAGATAGAAGCTTCATTGATGGATTTCCTTCCCTTTTGGGGGGCAATAGCATGCACATATATCCGTCAGCTCCTAGGAGAATTTAAAGATCAGAACAGTTGCCTAGGAAGAAAGTTTATTTTGAGGTAGCTAGTAATTTGGGTTCCAGATTTAATGGGTCATTAGTTCAAATGCTAAAAAACTAGATAATTTAATTTGAAGAGACAGTAGGAATAAAGAAATACCTTGTAAGAAACAAAGAGTATCTCCAGATTAAAAGGAAGAAAGTAGGAAGGGGGACCAGTAAATTGAAGATGACTTCAAAAGTCTAGAAACAGTCCCAGGGAAGTTGCCCAAGAACGATAAAGAGCCAAAGCCTCATAGGAGCTGGGCTGGTGGACTGACAAAGGACCATGAAGCTGACTAGGAAGGACCAGAGGCTGACTAGGAAGTGAGTTCATCAGGCACACTGGTCAGCCCTTACTCAGCAAGAATGTCCTGCTGCCTGGGCCCAGCTATGACATCAACTGATGTTACTGACATCTGGTCAGTTTCACTTCATTACCATCTAGCACCTTAACCACTGGTGGCCCTGTGAGGACAGTTTTCCCCAAACTCCAATAGCACAGGTACCCCAAAAAAGGAAGCTGGGACCCTAGACAACTGGTAGAGAGGGAGAGGTTTTAGCACATCTGTATTTAAGGGAGGGTGAAATGAGCAATAAGAAATAAGATTCTTACACCATATCGTTGATGGGTTCTTGAGGCTTTCGAAGTAATAATTTCTTTGTGACTTGCCAGTAGGGCTACTCATCAAATATAGAGGCTTGAATATACATGCTTACTTCTATTCTGTCTTTTAAGATATGGCCAAAATAACAATAGAACAAAAAGAAAAGAAAAGATAACAGATAAGAGATATTATAATTTTGGAAGACGGAAAGTAGATGGATCAAGTGGCTGCTGACTTGGGAAAGCAGAGAAAATGAAACCTCAGCACCTGAAGTTGGGGAGTCAATAAGAAGTAAGCCTGCAGGTGTTCCAGAATCCCAGAAAGCCTGAGGAATTTGAGATGCTGCTTAGTATAGAGGGTGGAGGATGAGGAGTGGGACTGAAAATAGGAGCACTGGCTGCAAATCTATTGAGAGAGCAGTTATTTTCCTAGATCCCTTCCCCTGCCCCATTCAGCCAGACACGCATCTCCATTCTATTTCATCAGGAAATGGCAGATTGACTCTAGAAAAATCGAACTAATGATTCTCCTCTCGCTATCAACTCCTAGAATACCGGAAGTCAAGAAATTGGAGAATTCTTTTCTGGAGAATTTGATCAACTCAAGAGAGTTGATATTATGAGGTCCAGGTAAACTACCAGATTCACCACCCAGTGAGCAAGCCCAGCCAGCTTTTTGGTGTTACCCTCGGCTTCTTGATGCCTCACTCTTAAATACAAACAGTAAACCAAGCATCATTAATCATTTGAGGAAACCATCAATATGAAAGACAAAGACCTAAAAAACAGGTTTATTTAAAAAAAAAAAAAAAGGAACTCAGTAAAAAGAAACAATACAAAGAAAGTAAGCAACCATGAATAACCTCAGAGAAATAAAAGCATTGTAGTCATAAACGAGATCATGATGTTATATATATTTCAAAAATAAAAATTCAGAGAATAATAAAGCATTTCTTAAAATGTTAAAAAAAGAATAAAATTTTAAATTTAAAGAAAAAAAAGTTGAAAGATAATGTTTTTCGGTTTGGTATTTCTTCCAGAAAACTTGAAAAGGAAGAAGACATGAACAATGAAAGAAGGTCACTAGGAATTACCCACAATGAGAACAGGGGGGGAAAAAAAAAAAAAACCTTTCAAAGAAATAACAAGATAATTTCCTAGAATTTAACAATATGGGTTTTCAAACTGAAAGATCATACTTGGTACAAAAGAGATCATTTTGTTACTTTAGTTCTCTAAAAGCTTCCAGATCCTGATAGTTTCCAGATTAAAAGATATCATATTGAAAAGTTCAGAATCAGAATAGCTTCAGAATTTTTAACAGTCACAGAAGCTAGAAAACAATGGAGAAATGCTTTTAAATATGATAGGAAATTGTGTTCAATTAAGGAATCCTCTAACCAGCCAAAATATCAAGAATAACCATGAATACGGCTTCAAATATGTAAGTTTTCAAAAAGTCAACTACCTTCTATGCCTTGTTCTCAGAAAGATATAGGAGATTGTACTCCACTAAAATAAACTACTTACTATATTATCTTGGTATCCTTCTGATGCTTGAAATGTCTGTAGTGATAGCCCCTTTTTTCATCCTGATATTCATTAATTTGTTGTTTCTTTCTTTTTTTCTAGATGGCTTTTACTAGAATTTTATGTTTTATTAATCTTTTAAATGAACCAAATTTTTATTTAATTAATTTTATTTTAGTCTTATTTTTCTTTCTATTTACTTCAAGTTTCACTTTCTCTTCTTTTTCTAGCTTCATAAGCTAGAAACTTGTTTGGTTTTTTTTTTTTTTTCCTCTAATATAAGCATTTCAAGCTATAAATTTCCCTCTGGGCATTTTTTTAGCCACATCAAACAAATTTTGACATACTGTGTTTTCATTACTGTTCATTTTTAAATATTTCCTATTTTTTCTTGTGATTTCTTCTTTGATCCAAGAGTTACTTAGAAGAAGCTATGTAGGTGGTGCCTGGGTGGCTCAGTGGGTTAAGCCTCTGTCTTCAGCTCAGGTCATGTTCTCAGGGTCCTAGGATTGAGCCCCACATCGGCTCTCTGCTCAGCAAGGAACCTGTTTCCCCTCTCTCTTTCTGCCTGCTTCTCTGCCTGCTTGTGATCTCTCTCTCTCTCTGTGTCAAATAAATAAATAAAATATCAAAAAAAAAAGAAGCTATTTAATTTTAAAATAATGGGGGATTTCCCAGAAACCTTCTTGCTATTGATTTCTAATTTAATTGAGTATGGTCAGAGAATATACTATATAAAATTTCAATCTTCTGAAATTCATTGAGACTTATTTGTGGTCCAGCATATGGTTTATCTTGGTGACTATTCCATGTGCTTTTCAAAAGAGTGTATATCTTGCCACTATCAGGTGAAGTGTCCTACGTCAATTAGATCATGCTGCTTAATAATGTTTTTTATATCTTTTCTATTTCTCATTTTTTGTCTGGTTGGTCTATCAATTATCAAAAGAGAATTATTAAAAATCTCCAACAATGATTTTTATATCTGCATTTAGTTGTTCTCCCATGCATTATTGTGTTCAATTGTTAACTGCAGAAGACTTAGTCTGACAAGGCTATACCACCATTACCAGAAAGAGTAACCAAGGATTCTAAGATTATTTTGAGAAAAAATATTTAAATTCTAAAACTTAACTCAGATTTCCAAATCTTACTGCGTTATTTCCCTTACCTGCCCACCCCCAATGACAACACAAAAGGTTCTGATACCTAGATATACCATTTCCATTAATGGACTTTAAACACTACATATTTTGCATTTCTCTTTAAATGATGACTATATTGCCCTTTAATCAACACACTTTTTAAAAAAATAGATGAATATAATATTAAAGGAAAATTTTCTCATTCCACTCTACTGTCCAATTTCCCCCTCTCTCTCTAAAAGGAAAAGAGAGCAATTATGAGAGCACATTAACACACAAGAAGATCCTGTTCATTTATGGGAAATAGTTCCTAGAAATCCTGGAGGATAAAAATTAATAACCATGACCAAGTTTGGTGGTGACCAAACTAAAATGTGATACAAGAGACTGATGTCTGCTAACCAAAACTGAAAAGACAGTGCCAAGATTTAAGCAGGGAAGGAGTTCTAGAAAGGAATGAGAACTGCCTGCTACATTTGAATCCATGTGTTCATGCTGCACAGTATAAAAATTTGAAACCGTGAATCTCAAAATCCCATCATAAGTTATATCACCATTATAAAATGCAATTTTGTAGAAACATCGATTTTATGTGACAATATCCAAAGAGCTCATAAAATATGTGAGTTGCAAGCAGACATTTCTTTGAAAATTGAAACTAACTTCATAACTCTGATCTACCTTTTGGTAGGAGTAGAAGTAAAACATCTCCTAACTTTAGGACAAAAACATCTGCCCTATCTTTATCCCCATGGAAAACTTCCTTCTGGCCAGGTGCCCCTCATAAGGTCCAGCATATTTCAGTATACTGTATCCATTCTGCAATGGCCCAGAGACAACATCAAAGAAGATAGGAGAAGAAACCATCTAACATGAAAGAAGAAAATACATTGACTACTTACATGGCTTTAATGAAAAAGAGAAGAATAAAGAGAACAAAGTGTGTTTCAATGGAGGACACAAGAAATTCAGAATCTCTGAGTTCCAGTGTTAACTCTGCTACTATCACAGCATGTAATCAAGTCATCATGTGTTTATATTTTTCACCCATTAATTAAGGAGTCACATAGAGAAGATATAAAACATAAGCCATGAAAATGAGTTCAGGTATTTCCCTTCTTAAATGTCTATCAGGTCCTGATCTATCCCTCCATTCTTTTTTTTTTTTTTTTTAAGATTTTATTTACTTATTTGATGGAGACACAACAAGAAAGGGAATGCAAGCAGAGGGAGTGGGAGAGGGAGAAGCAGGCTCCCCATTGAGCTGGGAGCCCTATGTGGGGCTGGATCCCAGGACCCTGGATCATGACCTGAGCCGAAGGCAGATGCTTAACAACTGAGCCACCCAGGCACCCCTATCCCTCCATTCTTTCTATATGACTACTGAAAACCTTGAAAAAGCTGAAATCTCATGCTTTATCCAAAAACTAAACCTGTTAGACAATCCCTCCAAAAAGACCTCCCTTAACTATAACAATCACCAACTTTATCATTCTCTATAATCCTATATTATTTTCTTTTTCAAATTTTATTTTATTTTATTTTAGTTCCAGTATTGTTAACACACAATGCCATATTAGTTTCAGGTCTTCATTCTGTATTATTTTCACTTACCACTATCTGAAATTATGTCACATATTTTTCATATTTACATATTTATATATTTACCTAGACTATAAATCCATTAGGGTTAGAAGTAGTATTCTAACAAAAAAAAAAAAAGTAGTATTCTTTTTTGAAGCACTTTGTTTTCTTCCCTGCTATATCCCCAACAATTTGAAAGCCGTACTTAGCCTGGCCATGGTAGAGACTAATAAATACTGAATGAATGAATGAATGAATGAATGAACGAACCAACCAACCAACCTAATGCTGGAGTCCAAACGCTTTTTTGTCCTGAAGCTGATTAGAAGAGTTCCAGTGTTCCTCAGACTTGAACTATCAGGATTACAAGTACAATCATACTAACAAGAGAAGTCTTAAAGACATTTCACCCTAGACTATGACAATTCTATAATAGTCCACTCCACTCCAGCGCCATACGTTGCTAAATGATTTCTGTGGCTAAATCTGGTGTTTGTGCCACTATCTTCATTATCTATAGTCTACTCACATGCTTTAACTTAACTAGGGACTCTCACACTGGGTACTTAAAAAAAATTTGGGAGAGGGGAGTTCATCTACTGGGTATGTGGACAAAAGGAAGAAATAGAAATATCACCAACTGATATATTCTACAAACTCCACTCTGGGTCTCAGAATAGGAGATCTTTAATGGTTACAGACATATTCCTCTTCCTGAGTCATGGCCTGGCTACTTGGTTCCCCATCTTTCCCATTATGGGTAAAGACACACAACATCATCCTAATGAACAGATATAATGCCAACAACAACATTCACCTACTGTGAAAAAGACACACACACACACCCGTCCATCAGAACAAACCTAGCTTTTCGCAGATCTCTCTACCTCAGGACTTATTCACTCCTATGACCCACACAGAGGATAGAGTATCTACTATTTTCTACTAACTCAACTACTTTATCGAGTTGAAGGAAATATATTCATTCAATAAATCAGAACATATGTACAGGTCCTGTTGAATTATTTGATATATTATTTTAAACCAAAATATATTTACTATCTAAAGTCTGAATATTATTATTGCCTTTATTTTCTTTTACATTTTTGTAAACAAGGGGGGAAAAGACAAAATCCAATACCCAAGAATAGGTTACCATAACAAAACTTTTTTAAAAATATGGTCTATCATCATCATGTGGCAAAGAGCAGTAAAGTATATTGCTATCAACAGAATCTGTATTTTAGAGGTACCTGGGTGGCTCAGTTGGTTAAACATCTGCTTTTGGTCTAGGTCATGATCTCAGGGTCCTGGGGTAGAACTGCATGGAGCCCCTCCTAAAGCCTTGCCTCAGGCTCCCTGTTCAGCGGGGAGTCTGCCATCTCCACCCCCACCCCCCAACCCGCCCCTCCAACTTTGCTTGTGTGCTCTCTCAAATAAATAAATAAAATATTTTTTTAAAAATCTGTACCTTAGAAGTCAGTTTATGCTCATTTTGACAACAGTTTAATTTCAGAAAAGAAATAAAAACACACAAATCACATTAATTTTAGGTTACTGGTTTTCTAAAGAGGAGCATGTATTTTTTTTTTATTTTGTTTTTTTGGTTTTTGGAGGAGCATGTATTAAATCTCCTAATCTGCTTGGGGTTCATAGTGATGTAAGAGCTTATCCTAAGTTATGGGCTTATCCATTTTGAGAAACATTACCATTAAAGCCCTTTAAGTCAATGCTGGGGACCCATGAGAAATAGTCCTTTAATAAGTGGGATAAAAGAGTACTGTGAATTTTGTAAAACTAATTGGAGTGTTTAATAATAGCCAGATAAAAACACACATGCAAATATAATAGCATTCCTATATACCAGAGATAAATAGCTATAATTGGTGTGGGAAAAGTTTTCTTTTATAATAGCAACAAAGACATTTTTTAAATACCTAGGAGTAACAATAATAAGAAGAACACCACAGATAACATTTATTTAACTTTAACAGAGACAGAGGTGTGGCCAGAGAAACAGGATTTGGGGAGGTCTGTTTTAGGGATTTTTTTTCTTTCAAATTAGAAGAGTCATGAACAGATATATATACACCAGTGAGGAAGATTTCCCTTTCAAATGAAATGTTAAGTGCACTTGGGAGAGAAAGGTGAGTTGCTGAATTCTTCTAATTAAACAAGTTGAATTTATGTCCACATTAGATATTTTGCCAACAATTGTTCTTTCTTCTCCCTGACCTGATCTTATGCTGTGGTGAATCACAGTTATGGAAATACCATTTCTCTGTTTGATTGTGGGAAAATCAGAATAAAAGAAGGAAATTCTTTTGGACCTGATCTCCATCAACAGAGTAATCAGCATAATTGAAACAAATATCCTGGTAATCATGATAATTTGTCTTTTAAAAATAAGAGTAATCTATTGCTTTGATCATGTAGATAATTGCCTCCATTCTTCATTGTACACTGCTAGTGTGGACTGGGTCAAAATAAAAGGGACAGTCCATAATTATCATTTTATTTGCATAATTATGCATGAAAGAAAGTGAGTAAGAACTTTTGTTTTGACAATTCTCTCTTTTCCACTTTTCTAGTGTCGTTTCTGCATAATGTTTTATCTTAAATATCAAAACTCGCCATGGCAGGTTTGAGCCCCCACCAGACAATGTTGGCTATGCAAATGTGAGTTTGGATCCTATCAGACCATTTCTGTCTTGGCCCGATATATGTGGATAGAGTCAAGATTTTGTGGAGATTAAAAAAATGTATCAGTGTTTATTAAGTGTTGAGGTTCCCAGCCACTAAGATATTAACAGTGAAATTAATAGAGACAAAGCAATAGAGATCCGGACATTTCTTTTTATTTTTAGTAGGAAAAGTAAAGCGAATTCCTATATTTAAGACAAGCTGTTGAGCTCTTTTTCTCTTCTTCGCTCTTCTGTTTACTGTTTTAACTCATGGCCTTTTTAAAATTTTTCTCTTTTCAACACTAAGTTATGAATGTGATGAGGGTGTCACATTCTAAGGCACCAAGCTGCCAAAGATAGTCTCTGAAGGTAGTATCTTTCTGTAATGTATTGAGTTAATAAGTAGGAACTTCACACTATTTTAGATCTCGATGCTGACTGATACAGACTCAACTCAAGACCCGTTTGGGAAAAGTAAACATTGATTCTTTCCATATGCAGAATGAAGCTATTTAGTCACATAAGATACCTCAGATCAGGTCCCCAGGAAGAACACTCTGAGGTCCAGATCCGGTGGGGAGGGTGGAAGGGGGGAGGTTTACTGAGGATCAATATCTGTAAGGGAGTGAAGAAATCAGGACTGGGCAGAGATAGATGAACTTTGTAGCAATCTAAACAAAGACCTCAGCTAATTCCATCAGAAGCTCTAGGGCTAGAATGGCCCTTTGTGGTTGTCCTTTGTTAGGAAACACAGACTTTTACCCTCACGTGGACCAATCTTTGTATGTGAGTTGCCCTCTCCACCAGGGATGGGGGTAATCTGAACCAAGATACCTCTCTTCAGCCAAGGGCAAGTCCCAGAGACTCACTGTATATTATCAGTTGTCAACATTCCCAAAAATTAGGGAAATGAGTGCTCTAGTCCTGAAGAGAGGGGATTTGGGCAGCATGGAGCAGTATTAGAAAACAAGAGATTTTTTTTTTTTTAATCCAAAGCTTTTATCAAAGGAACTTGACAAGAGAATCACCCATGGTCTCTCCCATTTGACAACTCTAATTTTGGTGCCTTAATTTTCAGAAAAATCAAGAGGAAAGGATTTCAAATGTACTCATGCCTCATAAAAAGTTGTTTCACTTAGATTTTAGTCTTGGATCCTATTATCTCTCAGTTAAATTAGATCCCAAAACACCAAAGTAATTTTCAAGTCCCTTTGATACTATTAATATTGGTACCTTTTAACTAAATCTGAGAGTAAAATTTAAGTCCCAGAAGAGGACCAATGAAGATGATTGATCATAGAATTCTAGTGCTGAGGCTAGCATCCCAGGCTGCTGAATTCAAACTAGGAATTCAAAAGAACTTCTTTAATCCTAACTCCATCATCATCCATTTTTCCAAAGGAACAGAACTGCTAATGAACCCATAATGAATTTGATTATCCCTGTAAAACCTAGTTGTGTTACGATTCTTCCACTGAGAAAAAGCAGAACAGCCACACTCCCTCCTTTATTGTCTTTCTCTGTCCTTCTTTGTAAAGGTCATTAGCTACATCTGGGGTCTCTAGAACTCTGAATGGCCAACTGATGGATATGAAAAGGTCATCTGCCCTCCCAGACATATGAAAGTCAGCCGTCTTTATCTGGGCATTTTGCCTGGGAGAGGTGCAAAAGGAAACCGAAATGACTACATTGGGTTTACTATCTCACTTTATTAGGACTTGTGTAACATCTTTGTTCCTTAGAGGAACAAAATGGAGAGAACTAAAAATAGAGGACATTGATCTTTTCCTGGCACTAAGCTTCATGAAGAATAGCTTTTTGTAAAAGAGCAGCTTTATTTCATCTATTTAAGTATTCCACATCATGCGTGCAACATAGCATTTTCTTTAAGGCATCCCATTCCTAGTTCTGCTTTTATTTTGTCAACGGCAACTTTAATATTAATGATTCACACCAAAAAGAGGAGACTGAAAACACTTAGTTCAGAATAAAATGACTCCTCTTTTTGTCATAGGCAGGAAACTAACTTAAATGGATGTTAAATTGTCACTGAACATGAAAACAAAAAATGCAAGCCATTGATTTTAACAGAACTTGTACATTGTTTACACTTGTGAAAGCCCATTTTTGGTTATTTGAAACAATTTTCTATTATAAAAACACTGAAATGTTTCATTCTGTTTTCATCAGGCATACATTTTCATTTTCTACTGGAATGTTTCCAGGTACTTGTGTATGATTCTACCCCAATTTTTGTGTGACTCTTCTAGAATATGTAATGATAAAACTGTGCATTTTTGTAGTAGGAAGGGAATTCTAGGTCTATGTCTAATTCAGCAATAGCCATACTACTTGGTGCATCTTATCAAGTTTTCTAAAGTAAGGAGGGAAGGATGCCTGGGTGGCTCAAGTCGGTTAAGGTCTGCCTTGACTCGAGTCCCACACTGGGATCCTTGGTCAGTGGGGAGCCTGCTTCTCCCTCTGTCTGCTGCTCTCCCTGCTTGTGCTCTCTCTCTGACAATAAATAAATAGATAGATAAATAAAATCTTTAAGAAAAAAAGTAAGAAGGGATATACAAAGAGTTCTTGAAGACGGATGACAAAGAACACCAACAATAATTTTTTTCTGATATCCAAACCCAGCTAACTGTACATCTAGTCTGCTTCTCTCTCAGAATGTTAAACTGAGTCATGACAAAAGCAAAGATACTGAAGGAGCCATCTTCCCAGACTGTACATCCAAGGAGTGTGTTTGTGACATGCCACACCTCCACATAGGTCCCCGACTCTGAATATCCTCAAGTGTTGTCTTGAGGTCTGCATACTTCCATTGCAGCCAGAGAAATGCTTCTGGAACAATATGGAACACAGAAATGCTTCTGGAACGATATGGAACACAGAAATGTAATATTTTGGTATAAAAATATCATTGCTAAGAGAAGAAGATAAATTGGTTGATAAGGCAGAAATGAGGTTTCTGCAATTTAGCCTTGAGAGAGAGATCAAGTTCTAATAAAATACCATAGACCTGGAAACACCTTGGTGAGGAAGGTGGGGGAGGGCTGTGGGAGTCGAGACAGGGTATCAACTCGCTATGCTATGTGGTAATTGGAGTGGGTCAGATTCTGTGACCTGGTGCACCAGAATGCAGCTAGAAAATACTTTGGGCTCAAAGTGCTCTGAGCTATACTAATTCTGGTGTTCTGTCTAAAGCACGCATCTTCATTGCATCTCCAATGTCAACACTAAATCAGGAATGAGAACTAATATACTCCTACTGTTATGAGTTACATTGTGTCCTCCAAAAATATGTTGAAGTATTAATTTCTGATACCTGTGAATATGACCTTATTTGAATATAAGGTCTTTGCAAACATAATCAAGTCAAGATGAGCTTATATTGGGTTAGGTGGACCTTAATCCCATATGACTGATATCCTTAAAGAAAAGAAGAGACATGGACACTTGCAAAGAAGGAAGACAATATGAAGACACACAGAAAAACGGCATGTGATTCGATGATGTGTCCAGGAGCCAAGTAACACCAAAATTGACAGCAACCACCAGAAGTTAGGAAGTAGCAAGGAAGGATCCTCTCTCAGGACCTGAGAGAGAGGGCATGGCCCTGGCAATTCCTTGATTTCCAACTTATAACCTCTGAAACTGTGAGACAATAAACTTCTATTGTTTTAAGTCACCAAGTTCGTGGTCATTTCTTATGGGAACCCTAGGAAATTAATACACCTGCCTTGAGCATGGGAACAGGAAAGAAAGATGGTGTAGCATTGAGGGAACTGGAGAAAGTAGCATGAAACAAGCAACATTTGATCCATACCTTAACAATGGGATGAGATCTTAATAAGTTGAGATGACGGAAGATGAGGGGAGGACAGCCCAGTAGATAGTGACTGCACAAGGAAGGAAGAGCAGTGAAGAAAGGCAGGTCATGCTTGGGAAACACCAGGAAATCCAATTTTAGCGTGCCACTAGTGTGTACAGAGTAGAGCGGGTAAGACTACAATGTGACATAGGCCATATTGAGCAGACAGCCTAAGGAGCTCAGACTTAACCCATAACTGATATACAGCTATTGAACTCTTTGAGGCAAAACGTGATTTGATCAGATCCTAGCTCAGAAAGCTTAATTTGCCAGTGTTTGATGGTGGCTTGGGGAATGAAGAGAAACTGAAAAAAAAAAAAGTGAATGCAGTTAGGAAATGAATGCAGCAGTCCAAGAAATGACAATAGTAGTAAAATATAAAACTGTATAGGAGGAACAGGAAAGGAACAAAAGAGACAGAAGTGCAAGCTTAGTAGAGATAGAATTGATAGTTCTAGACACTTAATTTCATGTAGGGATAAAAAGGATAAATGAAAAATAACTGAGCCTCGTTGGCTGAGATAAGAGAGACATCATTAATAGAAAAAGGTTGGAAACGTGGATTTAGGGAAAACATGAGCTTGAGAAGCTTGAGGTTGAATAAGCCACAAGCCACAGTTGTTGTTGTTGTTGTTGTTGTTTTTCTTTCAGGCTTTAAGTAATCTCTACACCCAGTGTGGGACCCAAACTCATGACCCCAAGATCAAGAGTCACACATTGTCATGACTATGCCAGCGAGGCATCCTACAAACTTACATACTCAAGACTGTGCCAAGACCAATTATTTTCCAAAGCCCTGAGCCCAGCTCATCTTCTGGGGGGAATCTTGTAAATGGTGGAGATGCCAAATATGGAAAATAGAAGAAGGACCTACAGGGGCCCATAAATTAGTGCACTTTCTGATTCAAAAGGAAAATTAAAGCTTGCATAAGTCCCTAATACATATTTTAAGCCAGTATATATAACCAAAAGCATTGTAAGCACAATGACTAAAAAAAAAGAAATGTTCAAATTTCTAGGTCAAAGTTAATGTTTTTAAGGACATGAAGTTATCTAAGTTATACTTGTCAAATTATACACTCTGGAAAACTATACTACCCCCCATTGAAAATTCTTATTTCTCTAAGCCAAAGAAAGGAAAGAGAAAGAAAGAAAGAAAGAAAGAAAGAAAGAAAGAAAGAAAGAAAGAAAGAAAGGAAGGAAGGAAGAAAGAAAAGGGAAACTGGAAATCCTCATTTATTAAATTAATATACATGCAGAAGTTCCTAACCAACAGAAGAATGTGTTACAGACCATGCTAAAGAACAATGTGGCTTCCTCCATTCCATAGTATCTACTGTAGACCAGATACTTCTCGGCATTGGAGTGAAAAAAAAAAATACACACCTGCATTAAGGTTATAGACAAAAAATAAGGAGAGCAACAAATAAGTAGATTAAACAATAAAAACAACAAAAAAGATACCGTGATAGAAAATAATGGGTAGGGGGCATCTGCTTTAGATAGAGTAGACATGAAAACTTTCCCTGAAGAGCCAATATTTAAGCTGAGATGTCAGGATGAGAGAACCAGTGTTCTTGTTTTTTATGGAGATATAATTGACATTATATGGCACTGTATAAGTTAAAGGTATACAACGTTGGTTTGATACATTTATTATTGACATATGATTACCACTGAAGCATTAACACCTCTCATACGTCACATAAAACACACTTTGAAGTATATAATATAGTATTATTGACTATAACCACAATGCTATCCATTAGATCTCTAGAATATATTTATCTTCTAGTTGTAAATTTCCACCCTCTAACAACATCTTCCCAATTTCCCCACCCCACAGCCTCTGGCCAATAGGGACATGAAAAGATGCTCAACGTCACTCATCATCAGGGAAATGCAAAGCAAAACCACAATGAGATATCACCTCACACCTGTCAGATGGCTAATATCAGACAAGGAATAACAGTGTTGGCAAGGATGTAGAGAAAAGGAAGCCCCTGCATACTACTGCTGGGAATGTAAATTGGTGCAGTCACTACGGAAAACAGTATGGAAGTTCCTCAAAAAAATAAAAATAGGGGTGTCTGGGTGGCTCAGTGGGTTAAAGCCTCTGTCTTCAGCTCAGGTCATGATCTCAGGGTTCTGGGATCAAGCCCCACATCGGGCTCTCTGCCGAGCAGGGAGTCTGCTTCCCTCCTCTATCTGCCTGCCTCTCCTCCTACTTGTGATCTCTGTCTGTCAAATAAATAAATAAAATCTTTAAAAAAAAAAAAAAGTAAAAATAGAACGACCATATGATCTAGCAATCCCACTTCTGGGTACCTATCCAAAGAAAACTGAAAATTGAATATAGAAAGATAATCTACACCCTCATATTCATTGCAGTATTATTCACAATAGTCAAAATACGGAAACAACCTAAGTGTCTATTAGCAGCAGAATGGATGAAGAAGTTGTGTTCATATATACAATGGAATATTACTCAGACAAGGAAAATCCTGCATTTTGCAATAACATAGATGGACCTTGAGGGCAGTATGCTAAGTGAAATAAATCAGACAGAGAAAGACAAATGCTGTATGATCTCATTTACATGTGGAATCTAAAAAAGCCAACCTCAGATAAGAGCAAATCTTTCAAAGAACTGGGGGAGGTAATAGTTCTGCCAAAATGATTGGTGAGAAGACCCTAAGTCAAGAAAGCCCTCAGCATGTTCAAGGAACTGAGGGAAAAGGTCATTCCAGATGGAACAAAGTAAAAGAAAATGAGAACATTACCAGGAGAAGCTGCAGAAACAAACAAGAAACACACACACACACACACACACACACACACACCAGGAGCAAAACTAAGTAGTGCCTGATAGGATACCATAGAGTTTGGGACTATTTTTTGAACACAATGGGAAACTGAAGAATTTTATACTGGGAAACATCCAATTTTCTTACTTAAAATTTTATAATTTTTGGTGCACAGAAAATAAATAACAGAGATCTTGGCAAACCCTAGATACTGAGTAAGTGGGAAGAACAGAAGACAGGGGCACAACAGGATGCTCTTTGAATGATCTAGGTAAGAAATGAGAGAAGTGGAAATATCCGGGAGGTAGCTGAGATACGACAGAGAGGAATTCACAGTAGAGTAGAATAGAGAAGCGATGAAGAGGAAGGAACCAAGACCATGGGAGTGTGGTGACTTGGGCAGCTGGCTAGATGACGGTGCCCTTGACTACGCTGGAGAGGAAGGAGCAGGTTTGGGAGAGGGGCTCAGGAGCTGGGTTTGGGGCATTATCAAGTTCGGAATGCCTATGAAACTGTCATCAAAGTGCTCCCATAGTGAGTTGTTAACAGACCAAAAATAGAGTCACTCATACTAAGCACGTCCAGGAACCAACACTTACCGGGACTGCAGTTCCAGCTCTCCTAGAAATGGAAAGTTAAACCAGTTTATCAGGAACAGCCTGATAAGCATTAGTTAGGTCACCTGCCTGATAAACCCCTGCCATCTCCTATAAGAAAGTAACCTTTCAGTTACCAGCCCACTTTTTTAACCAGTACAACTTCCTTGTTTCTGCTCCCTTCTGCCTATAAAATCTCTTGCCTTGTATAGCTTTTCAGATAGTCTTTCTCTCTACTAGACTAGGTGCTGCCTGACTCAGGAATCACTCCATAAAGTCCATAAGCTCTTTAAAACTTATTCAATTGAATTTCATCTTTTAAGAGTCTAGAGGTCTGAGAAGACATCTGGGCTGGGCATATACATTTAGAAATAGAGGAGAGAACACAGAGAATGTGTAGGGAAACTCCTGCACCTAGAAGTGAGGGGAAGGAAAAAGTATCTGCCAAGAGCCATTATCATGGTCGGCACACGTGCCTCAATATTCCCCTTTTGGATGCAAGTCCATTCCTACCCACCTAGAGTTAAGCATTATCCTATTAAGATAACCTTTTCCTTACTTTTATTTTAATAGTTTTACCACCTAAATACTCAGACCTAGTGATATGTTTAGTTTGCGTGTTTCTGGTATCAAGGTTAGTCTATCTGCACACAATGAATTGGAAAGTAAATGCTCTTTGTCCATTCTCTGGAATAGCTGATTTAAGATAGGAATTATTTCCGCTTAACATGTTTGATAGAAATCATAGGTAAAGCCTTATGGGCCTGAACTTTTCTTAATTAGGAGGTATTTAACTATGGATTCAGTTTCTTTAATGGTTACAGAAATATTCAGGTTTATTCTCATTTATTGATATTAATACCAAAAAAACCTAGTCAAGTACTGACTAATTGAACACAACTTTCATAAGCTTGATGTATATTTTTCCTTTTAGGAGGGAACTGAGGGAAGAGACAGGTTGGGATAAATCATTATTAAATTATTATTAAATTGGCATCTTTAAAATATATATCAAATTACTCAAAAAAGTTATTGGATGGCTGACAAAAAAGGCAAGGTGAAGGGCTTAACACAGCTGATATCCTGGACTCTTGATCTGCCTCCCTGGATTTGCTCAGTCAGGGCGTTCTGCCCCATGCTACCACGGACTCAATTAAGATCATCTTGCACTGATTGCCTCAAGGAAAACCATTGGTAGGCAGTTTTGCTCTCCAACAGAATGAGGTTCGTTGCTGCATTTGTGGTGGGACTGTGTCCTTGGGACACTCCCCCTGCAGGGCTGGCCAGCCCACATAATGGCTGTTCCAGTCCCTACCTATTGCTTATAGGTGGGACCTGAGGGAACCTCGCCACTTGCCTTCCATCATCAGTTTCCCTGTTGTTCCTGAAGCATCAAACACTGGCGGATTTTCTCAGTGTGTACACACACACACACAGTCATGCCTCAGAAGTCTGAAGACTCCCAGCAGACAGGGAACACTTTAGCTGGGCTCTGCTTCCCCTGCTCGTTTGCGAGGGCTACTGTTCCTGTGGAACTGGCTGTCCCTGATGTTCTGAATTCAGATTCCCAAGCAGTGCTGGAGGGACTAAGAGGCATACAGTGGAAGTGCAGGGCAGATGAACAAGGAACAAACTCGTTGATGAATGAAATGTGAGAACGGGCTCATATTTTCTTCGCTCTTTCCCTCCCTGATGTGAGACTAATTTGAGGCACCGTTAGTCGACAGCCGCGGTGCAGATGTCTCGTAAAACCAAGTAATCCTCTGCACACATCACAAAGCTCTGGCCAGCTCATTAACATGCCCCATTGCATTTTCAATCCCTCCTTTCCTGCTCCTGGCACTGCACTCTACGATTAACTATTAGTATGGAAGATTGTGTCTCCAGCTTTTTCCTAAGGACCCCAGGCGAAGACAGATAATCAAGTGCCACTATGTGTTTTTGATTAAAAAATATTTCTCCATGTTTGCCATATACTGCTTACTCGTATATATATTCATAATTATAACTACTGTCTCTCAGACATTTGTCAGCCCATTACTTCTTTGGTCACATTTGCCTGTCATTCCATTTCTTCTTCTGTCATTCCTTCCCCCTCCGTCCCTTCCTTCTTCTTTCTTTTATATAATACACAAATACAAAATTGAATAGAACATAAATGTATATTTGGCAAATAGCAAAGGTCAAGAAATAATATGATTGTCAGCCCCCCAGAAGCCATGCACCCCGTTTGATGGAAATCCGCTCCCAGCCCCCCGAGACTTCAACATGATCCTACGTTTAGTCGTCACTATGTATCAATAGCTTATCAAACAAGAAACAACGCTTGAACTGTCCTTCTTTGACACCCAGATGAAGAGGTTTTCTCAACCTGACAACTAATACCCAAGTAAGACCTAAAGTTTATTATGATTATGTGTGCAACTTACAGCCGAAAGTTTGACAAAACAATTCATCGTCTTATTCTAGAAAACAGGAAGGTCCTTAATCACCACAATAATAAGAAAAAAAGAACGTCGAATGGAACCTTCATGACTCAGGGTTCCTTTGATGATTGGTTTCACCTATTAAATCATGCACTGTGTTTAAGAGAAGAATTTGGAGACAAAGAATAGGCCAAAAGGCAGACTGAAGATTGAGAGTTTCACTCCAGGACCTTTGATTAGCTCATCACTACTTTAGAAAATACATACTTTTCCTCCTTATCAGCAAAATAATGTACACTACAAAACAATCAACAAACCCAGCTACCAAGGCAGACAGACAGGTATTGATTTGCTTTCCCGAGGACCAGGGGCTTCCATGAATCAGACTTCTGGGAAGCTAACCATTCCTGAAACACATCATAGTTTTACAACTAAACTGTGAAACACAGACTGGTTCTTTATCTCCAGACCTTGGTGGTTTGTAGGGGAGGGGTGGAAATTTCATCTGTCAAGGGGCAGGTTTTCTTTTTCTTTTGCAAAAGTGATTGGGGGAGAAAAGGATTCGCATCAACAGAGAAACAAATATTTTTGAAATTATTTTTTAGTTATCCTTCCTAATTCCTCTCTATTGCCTCCCCAGGAAAGCCCTGTATACAACCTTCCACATCTTCATACAAATATACTGAAATACAGGCACACATGTATGGAATTTCCTGGTTGTTTACTTATATAAAAATGGACTTTTTTAACCTATTATTTTACTTTTACACATTTCTTTTACTTTTGTAATACATATATTACTTTTACTAGCTTTTATATATCATAGATATAATACAATTAATCATTTCCCCCCCTGAAGCCCGCGTAAGTTACTTTCAGATTTTTACTTCTACAAATAATACATCAATAAGCTTCTTATGTACTGGAGTTTTTATTTCAGTGGAATGGATTTCCAAAAATAGGACTCCTGAGTTAAAAAGTACCCGTATTATTTATTTTTAGATATATAGCCTACTTTCTTTAAATGTTATATAATTTATACTTCTCCTAAGAAGAAATGAGTGCATATTCTCTCACTGGATATTGTTAGTGTATAACTTTTGCCAACCTAATAGATAGAAAGTAGTTGTCTTTTCTAACTCAGGGTTGCACTTCCCTAACTACTCCTGAGGTTAAATATCTTCTCTATGGAATTTATCCAAATCTGTTTTGTTGTTGTTTTGCTGTTGTTGTTGTTGTTGTTAAGATTTTTATTTATTTATTTGAGAGGGAGGGAGAGAGAGAGAGAGAGAGAGAGAGCGAGCGCACACAAGAGCTGGGGGAGGGAGAAGCAGGCTCCCCACTGAGCAGGGAACCTGATGCTGGGACTAGCTCCCAGGACCCCAGGATCCTGACCTGAGCCAAAGGCAGATGCTCGACCATTTGAGCCACCCAGGCGCCCTCTAGACTTGTTTTTTAACAGTGGCTTTGCTTTTTTAGCTTCCTAATTTGAGTTTTATTTTTGGAATCAATTTGTGGGAGATCTTTGAGGGATATGAATGCTTTTCTGGCATATGGTTACTATCTCTCGAAACTCTCCACAAATCTCCATATGTGATATAAATTTTCTTCTCAGTTTATGGTTTTTACTTTTGTCTGTGATGTCTTTAGCCATACAGGTTTTTAAATCTTTATCTAACTGTGGGAGAGTTCTCAGTGGCCCACCCAAATCCATTCTGCTTTCTTCTTTGCCACATGTCTAGACTGACCCTTCCCTTGCAGTGAGGGGTAGCGTGGGACTCACTTTCACCAAAGTAACATCCGCAGGAGCAGTGTGTATCTCTTCCCAGATTTAGGCCTTAAAACGCAGCCGTGCCCCCTCCATGCTCTCTTCCTCCTTCTACCCGGTGAGACGGGGACAGGACAGCCCAGTTTGGAGAACGGAACGGACGATACCCTAAGAGATGACAAAGCCCCTCATATCAGTCAGAATCCCATCAAGAGATCAAGATGAGGGGGGCATTTAATATAAAGAATTATTACACTCTGATAAATAAGTGGCTGTATGATATGAGGAAACACTATAAGGGACCCGAGAGCTGAGGAAGAGCATCCAGGAAAGGCCAAACTTAGAAAGGGGCTCCTTCCCCAAGGCTGCAGCCCACTAGACAGCAGAGACTTTTGCCTGTTTGCCCAAGCTAGAGCTGGGCTGCAGTCACCGGACAAGGAGGAAGCAGCTCTCCAGAGTGTCAGCAGGCCCAGGCAGTCAACACAGGCCTGGTGCCGTGGGACACGCAGGGGTGGGGGCCTGGAGCTCAGGTCTACATAGGGAACTATGGCACCCCTGCAGGAAGGAAGACTTCCGGGAAAAGTATCCTGTTACCTAAGCCTCAGGAAATCATCACCAGACCTGGCTGAGGCAGAAAGGTGGCCAAAGGACTGCCCATTCTGGGAGCACATTTGGGGCAGAGCTTTACGGGTCGCCCTCACACCCTCACTGCTGACCGACACGCAACCACCGGAAACAGTAGGAGAAGCCCCTGCTTCCAGCAACATCCTCCCAGCACCCTCTACTGAGAATGCTTAACATCTTGCACACTATAAAGGAAAGATGCTTAAAGGAATTCTGTTCACTGCCAGGGAGCATGTACTGAAAGTGAATGTGGAGCTTAAAGGCAATAAAATAAATAAATAAATAAAGATAACCGGCACACTGTGACGCGTCGACTTGGAAAGAGCCCAAGTTCCTGAATGACCACACAGTCCCCCCACAGCCTACCACCACCTGGAATGTTTGCCTCAGAAATGGTACCTGAGAGAGAAATAAGCTTTTGTATCTTTTCAGTAGTGTGGAGGCGGAAGCAATTTGCAATAGCAGTTTGGTTTTGCCCTAATTCAAGAGTCAAATATCTTGATCATTCCTTTGTGATTTCTGGGGTTCCTGCCTCACTTAGGAAGATCCTCTAAATTTCATTTAAAACTATATCGCAAGTGACTGTCCAATTAGGGAAAGACTAGTCAAGGGGAACCTGGGTGGCTCAGTCGGTTAAGCAGCCGACTCTTGATTTTGGTTCAGGTCATGATCTCAGGGTCTTAGGGTTGGCCTGCTTCTGCTCCATGCTCAGCAGCACCCCTGCTTAAGGATTTCTCTCCCTCTCCCTTTGCCCCGCTGCCAGACACTTCCTGATACAAATAAGCCGTAAAGGAATATTGTGTAAGTACAGAACCATCAACACAAACCACCCTAGTTCCTCTGAGTGATCTCTGTCAATACTTTCCAAAACACAGACTTAAAGCAGCTGCAGAAAGAGAGGGATTTAATGTAAAATAATAAGTAGTTCTTCTAGTTGACTGAATGTCTTCACCACTCCCTACAAATATCTGTTAGTGAAACAAGAGGCTCGAATAGCTGGAAACACAGTGGAAATTCCACACACTGTCTTCCTCCAGAAATTATTCCTCAGGTCTAACCTGAAGGTTGTCCTGCCATGTGAAAAGCTAATTGTAGCATCTCCGTGTATTCTCCATCGTCCTTCTCTCCTCTAGCATCATTTTCTTTTTCGTAAGAGAACAGTGTGGCCTAATAGGGAAAGTCAGTCCATATTTAAGGTTGTACTGTGTAAGCACATTATATTGGCCAGCCACTGTGAGAAAAGACAAAGGAAAACCAGAACCCATCCAGATCCAAAGGTGTTATGGGCACTCAGGGAATGTGAATCAACCCACGTAACAGTTGGGCCACAGGAACTTATCCCTGATTAAGCACCAATTGTGACCAGTGCCCACCAGCTCTAAGAACAAAGAGATACAGGTTAACATGCTTTTCACCTCCCTTTTCAGAGGTACACATCAGAAGAAATCAGAGTCAATGTATATGTGAATACTGGCTGACCCATTGAGGCCACAAAAAATCAAGCAATAGTCAGAATTTGATAATTACCTGAAGGTAGCTGATAATAAATATCACTGGCCTTTATGCATTGAATGAATTTATTACATTTCAGCCACTTGTTCAAAACAACAGCATAAGATCCACTAACAAATAACAGCTTTCTCACTATTGTTTTGTCATGTTCTGGAACCCTCTTCTGGAAATGCAGACTTAAATTTTGTGGTAATAGAAAACTAAATCACCTGGGATGTCTAGATGGCTCAGTGGGTTAAAGCCTCTGCCTTCAGCTCAGGTCATGATCTCAGGGTCCTGGGATCAAGCTGCACGTAGGCCTCTCTCTCTCTCTCTCTCACTCTGCCTGCCTCTCTGCCTACTTGTGATCTCTCTCTGTGTGTCAAATTAAAAAAAAAAAAAATTAAAAAAAAAAATAAAAGTAAATCACCTACCATCACCCCAACATTTTTGCCACATCATTGTACCTTCTTTACCCTTCTCCCTGACCTCCACCTATCTAATGAAATCCTACGATCCTTCAAGACTCAGTTCAAATGGAATTACTACGGTGGGTCATTTCCCAGTTCCTCTAGAATAGAACTAATTCGTCCAGCGTGTGTGTTAGCACGGCGCTTGGACACATTTACATCTTCATCTCCTGCTGATCTGTGGCAGAAATCTGGTCTTACACGCAAATTGCTACCATGTGCCATTTCCGTGTAACCAATAAACGTTTATTAAATAATAAAACCTCTAAGTTTGCTGTATCACCTCCATCTTCTAATGTCAGGATTTCAAATTCTTAAACTATTTCACCAGGTGACTAATAATGCTCCAGGAAAATAGCGTGTCGCTTGCACTTAGAGCAACGTTAAAAGGGCTCTCTGCCACTCTTCGGCAACCCTGTGCGATGATGGGTTATGTCCTGGACGTGCGCTGCCCTCTACTGGTGTCCATTTAAACAGGTGCAAACGTGGTACCGGCCACATAAGGCTGGCCTTTCTTTAGATGGTGGTTCTAAACCCCTTCCTGGGATGGACAGCAAATAACTATGTGCTCTTAAACTATTTGCAGAAGGCCAGTGGTGCAAAATGTTCACTTTCATTTTACAGTCTGTAAAGAACAGGCCAGATACCAAATAGGAAATAAAGACTGGTAAATTTCTTCACAGATGTTTATAGGGGTCCTGAGTTGTTTTAAATATTTTTAATGTTTTTATAATACCCATAACTTTAAGTGGCTTTATTCCAGTCTTGCTAGGACCACATAACTGTACCAAAGAAATGTAACATATTAATGCCTCCAAATTTCCATGATCCCAGGGAAAAGTGAAGAGCTTCAAACAACTGATGATGTCAATCTTGGATTCTACAAAACTATAAAATAAATGCATATTTATTGACTTGAAAGGCGTTAATAATGGATTATGTTAAAACAGTATGTTTATGTACATGTACGTGTGGGTACAGATACTGATACAGATAGGGTTACGTATATTGTAGGGTGTTTCTAATATATGAGTACATTATGTGCATAGATCTATAGGAAGAAAGGTCAGGAGAAATATATCAAAATGCTAATGGCTGGATTATGGTCTGCCTTTGGCTCAGGTCATGATTCCGGAATCCAGCCCCTCATCTTCCGGCTCCCTGCTCAGCAGGAGTCTTCTTCTCCCTCTCCTTCTGCCCCTCCCCCTGCTCCTTCTCTCTCTCTCTCTCTGTCACTCTCTCACTCTCTCAAGTAAATAAATAAATAAATAAATATTTTTTAAAATGCTAGCGGCTATAATCAGTAAGCAGATAGCAAAATTTTTAGCCGTTCTAGATTTCTTTACTGCATTTTTCTCATTTTTCTGAAATAATCATGAATTAGTGAGGTAGTGAAAAAAAAATAAAGACAGTAAAACTCAGCTAATGTTATCAGGGGAAATATTAACAAATAAGTCCTGAAGTCAAAATTAAAACTCTCCTGTCTAGCACAGGCAAAAGAGGCACTGTCTGATGTAAGCATCCCTAAGAGAAACAGATCTACAGCCCTCAATTACAGGAAGTGTGCTGAGCCCCAGAAGCCTGTCCTCTTGAGGAGCAGGCTGGGTGAGGCATGGTTCAGCCCCATTTATGTGGCAATTAATCATTAAGCCAGTCTGTTCTTCATTAAGAAGCCAATGAAGTCAGACTCACGGTTGCTCCGGAAATATGGCTTGCTGAAAGACTGCTAGAGTTATTCCAAAAAGAAACCAAACCATAGCCCTCGAAGAAGCAACGGATGCTCAAGACAGGGGGGAAATGGCATGGACACTTGGCAAGGAAAGCTCAGCAATTTTCTTTTTAATTATTGAGATAAGAAAGTGAGTTTGGTTTCATTTAGCTGTTCAAATAGAAATCTATTTAAATATTTAAACAGAAAAGCCTCCTGATCTACCATCCTGCCCTCCTGTAACAGCTATGGCCTTTCCACAGAGATAAATTTTATAGTGGATTTGGTTTGGGGAAACTTCTATTTTATGGGTTAGAAATTGATTTCAAGAGCCTTCAGCAGCGTAAAACACACACAATTGTGTATTTGCTTTGGGGGTAAGTCCACACTTCCTTGCAGTACAAACTAAATCTCCTGCTGGTAAACACTACGATGTTTGGCATTTGAATTGCTTCTCTTTTAGAGATGTGGTCCTGATAATCTCTTTCACAAACCAGTAAGGACCCAAACCCTCCCCAAATGCCTCACCCTTCCTTCCTAGACAGCATTCGGCACTGTTTTTCTCCATTCTACTAGGAGAAATAAAATTCGACAACAGCAAAGAAACAAATATTTATGTGCCTGCTTGCTGTCTCCAGTGAAACTTCATCCTCCTGGATGGGTCCCTGTAACCAGAGCAATCTTCCTGCTCTCTTCCTTAACCAAGCCCATGCCAGAATTTAAGGTTTGGATCAATTATGTGTCTTTCAAGAAGCTATTCCATAAGGAGGGGGTAAGGGAGCCTGTCACAGCATTTAACCCATCAGCCTTTCCATGCTTCCAGGGTTTTATTCTGTCTAGAATGCCCAGCCCATTTTATGATCCAGCAAAATCCTTTGACTTCGAAGATCTAGTCTGACGATCAGTACCTTTAGTCTCCTCTATAAATGTTAAGTTTCAATCATTCCCAGACAATCATTCTCAACTGCCTTATACATACTCCAAGAAGAGCTCTAACATTGTACTTCAATTTTTTGTTTACATATCTGTCTTCCTCCTTCAGGCTGGGAGTTCCCAAGGAAACAGACTGTCTCTCATCATGACATTCCCAGTACCTACTGTTCAAAAAATAAATGCTGAATGAATGAATAAATGAATATAACAACCCCTACAGAATCCAATTTGCCTATATACTTCCACATGTCCAATAGATTAACAGATCCAAAAGACAGGGTGAGAGCTTTATTTCGACTCTTTTTACGATACGGGGTACAATAGAATCGAACAAGTACTATTTTAATTAATACTTAACAGAATGGCATTTATTAATATTGCTATAGAGGGTAGTGTGAAAGTAGCAATTTTCACTTCAGGGTTTCTCATGGGGAAAATCAGCTTTTCAAGAAAAAAATATAGATTTTCCTAGCAGCTCAAACTTCCTTTCACCAAATTCTGCTAACCCAAAACAACTAGCCAAGAACTGTGTCACATTTTGTCATCCCAAAGAACAAGATTTTTTTCCTGCTGTGTTGGTGTGAACTTTCCTACATTGCTTTCTTCAGCTGTGTGTGCCACAGGTGGCTGAGAAAATAAAATCCTTGGTATCATTGCTTGATTAGATAGTAAGAAACCCTGTAAATTTTTATGCTCTCAATTTAGCCTTTTATTTTCTTTAATCATAGCTCTTTCTTGGGAAACTTCTACTTCCATAATCATGAATTGTACTCTTCCCCTAAGATCTTCCCTGTTATTATTCCTAAATATTCCCCACATAAATTTCTTTCTGAAACCTTTAAAACTAATCACTTTGTTGGTTAAGTTCCATTTTGTCTACTTTCTGTTCACCAACAAGCAAGTTGAGAAAGATAGGCATTCTTCCAAGTCCACAGCTGTACAAAATGCAGTCTACTGACTGGCACAAAACCATCTTCAAACCAAAGGAAGCTCCCAGGTGGGTAATTCAGCAAAGGTCCACACTGTCACTAGCCCACCACTTGATCTGTTCATCTGTGAAGCCATAGGTTGATTGTATGGAAATACTAAGCAAAAGTCCTTACCCTTATACTATGGTTAAGAAAAAAAAAAAAATTTAACATAACATCTGTTACTTGACCATTTCAGGTGAACATAGGTCAGCATGAAAAGTAAAACTAGAAGTGTCAGGTTTAATGTCTTTGCAACACAAAACATCCATCACTATTAGGCAGATCACTGTATTTTGCCTGTATTGACACTTCTGTTTTCAACTTAAATATTTATTTACCTGATATATCTCTAAAATCCATAGCTAATTTCATCCCTCCGCCAGTTTGTACATCAACAGTTTTGTTAAACTTAACAAAACAATCATCCATATTTGTGCACAGTATCATCCCTAAGGCTAAGAGTTAATGTTTGTATCCTCTGGATGTGCTAGGCTCTCCTAATGAAGCGGTACCAAATACCAATCTTCTGGTGTGCTGATTAGAAAATAAGGTGAATTGCCATGTGACTTCATCCATGATAGACCCAAGACAAAGTCACTGATGATGTCAAAAAAGAAAAAATATATTGGGTGGGGGAGCCTGGGCAGCTAAGTCAATTAAGCCTCGGACTCTTGGTTTCAGCTCAAGTCATGATCCCATGGGTCTTGAGATCCATCTTGGAGTCGAGCTCTGCCCTCAGCTCAGGGTCTGCTTAGAGTTTCTCTTCTTCAGCCCCTTCCCCCACTTGTGCAAGCATGTGCTCATGCACACACTTTCTCTCCCTCTCTCAAATAAATAAGCCTTTTGAAATAAGAAGGGGAAAGAAAAAAAAAAAAAAACCGTTGACTATGAAGGCTTTTGTTTCCTAAACTAGATGCATAAGAGATTAGTTTTGACTCTACGAACATGGGTGAATACATCCCACTTGTGCAAACCAGGGCAACCAGCTAGACACTACAGTTCCAATTTGGGATTATTATAGAAAGTTGGGGTTTTTTCCAAAGCTATTTGGGGTGGTAATTGGAACAAAAGTAGCCTATGCTCTAAATTTTGAAACAAAAACCAGATGTATGAAAATATTCAGCATGATGGACAAGACAGCATTAATTTTTTTTCTGGGCTTATCTCCTTCTTGGAAAATTTCTTCACAAAGAAAGATTTATCTGGGGAGATTTCAGTTCTCATTCTGTTATTAAAAATTCAGGAAGCTTCTATTGAGACCATGTAACAGTAGACTATTTGGTGGCAGTACTTGGTAGGTGACAATATTTGGGCTCTAAAACGTATTAAAATTGGAAACATCTAGATTTATCATAAATTTAATATATGGTTTATCAAATTAGCAAAACGTTTAGTTTTAATAATGCTTGAAGCTAATACTGCTGCTACTATAGTTATGAATAATTTAAACTTGAATTTACATGTTTAATCATTTCTGTCTTTAAAAAAAAAACTAGTGCAATGCAATGTTAGGCTGACTGTTTCTCTGATTTCCATGTAAATTGCCTGCGTTGGTGAATTTGCTTGTCACTTAATACAGTCGAGAATTTATTTAATTACTTAATATTTCTGGGTTTTTTTTATAAATCTTATAAGCTTTTCTGGAGGAAAATCTTTGTAGTGATCTAATACCTGGTTCTTCTGATATACTGATGTAGAGGTTACTTTTTAAAATCTAACAAAACCATGGATTATTTAAACAAAAATAAAGCCTCGCATCTAACTGCATTATTTCAAAAGCTTATTTTCTTTATTGTTAATGACAACGATCTCGGAAGCTGAATACATTTCCCTTTGTGCTTTGCCTAATGTATCTGATGTTTATTTGAGATAATACCCTATTTAATTTAGTTGAGATTTCTGTCCTCTAAAAGAAATGGGCCAGGAGGAGGTGAGAAGTGAACAGAATTATCCCCAGATTGTAGAACACGAAATGACAAAACAACAGGTGGTCAATTATCTTTAAGAGCCTGTACCTGAGTACACAGGAGAAAACCTGTACCCCTAAAGAAGTCAAGCCCAGAGGCCATCAGCATGTCATGCTCTCTCTAGAGCTCCTTGCTATGGGGAAGAGTCCTCACCAATATCAAGGTGAGCTAAAGACCACACATGGACTAAACTTTCATGATGCATGGGTCATATTCTGTCACCACACTTTTCTGCTTGCTCTTTACAGGAAATGCCACCAAAATGTTCACTGATTCATTGATTTATTCACTCAGTACATACATTTTGGGCATAAAGTATGTGTAAAATACTATGAAATTCCCTACTGCTAAGGGCATGGCCAGTCCACGCCTGCACCCTGACCCCTAATTAAGTTGGCAGGGTGCATAAGCTCTGACTCCCACCCACCCCCAGAAAAACAGCACAGGTTTCTCAAAGTGCCAACATCAGACCAAAACAATCCCACAGAAACCATTTAGAATCAGAAGAACAGCTAAAGGTGTATATGCTGAATTTATTAGGCCTGCTGTCCAATTCTCTTTAGACTGGCAACTTACCCTTCACTACAATATCTGTCCTTTGATGTCTTTCAAGATCTTGATGCATGGATCAGGCCTTACATTTTACAACTGATTACACAAATATACACACATCTCAAAACATGTGCAAAATCATTCTCTTGACACACATAAGTTTAAAAACCTTTGTGCTTAAATCCTCTACAGTTCATTGGAAATACTAAAGCCAGAATTCAAGGGTAGTGGTGAGCCATGGTGAGCAAAAGATGCAGGAGATAACACTTGGAATGATAGGAGGCATCACTAACTTGCTCACTCAATAATCTTTATTTCCTTACCCTGTTCCTGGCTCTGTGCTATGCATTGGGGCTATGCAGATGGACAGGACTGAAAATAATCACAAGTTAAATCCTTGCCTCAAGCTGCTCATACTCTCTTAGAACAGGCCGACATGTAAACACTTACTATGCAATAGAATGGGCACAGAAGAGACATGTGAACAGGATACTGCAAAACAGAAACATTACAAGATTTATCTAGAAGCAGAAGAGAAGAAGTCAGAGTTTGACAAATTAGGTGACAACTGAGCCAAATCTTATCAGACAGGTGGGAAGCCTAGGTGAACAAGAGTAAAAGGACATTCAAAGCAGTGAAAAAGCACATTGCATTTGGAGAATCAGATGTAGCTGGAATAAAATTGTGTCAAGAGATCTGGCTAGAGAAGCAAGCAGAGGTCAGGCCAAAGAGCTTTGAATTCATTACCAAGGATAAACTTGAGTAGTCTGGGGAATCACATGATCACTTTGAGAATGGAACAACAGAGGCATAAAATTTGGGAATCTTTGATGTATGGATTGAATTTAAAACTAGAATATATTATTTAGAGAGAGCTTGTGAATCATAAGAGAAACTGAAGAACTACCCCTTTTAAATACCATCATTTAAAAGGGAGGGAGAGAAGTACGAGTCTACAGAGGAGTTTTTTAATCAGCAGCCAGAAAGTAAGAGAAACCAGAAATGAGGAGAAATACACAAGAAAGGGTTTTGAGAAGGAAGTCTTTAACAGTGCAGCAAAGAGGCGAAGTAAGATAAAGAATAAATTCAAGGGCGCCTGGGTGGTTCAGTCATTTGATTGTCCAGCTCTTGGTTTCAGCTCAGGTCATGATGTCAGGGTGGTGAGATGGAGCCCTGTGTTGAGCTCTGTGCTCAGCGGGGAGTCTGACAGATTCTGTCTCTCTCCCTCAGCCCCCCCCCCCCACTTTTGGGAGCTCTCTCCCTCTCTCTCTAAAATAAATAGATATTTTTTAAAAAAGAAAAAATTCAATGGATTCGGCAGGGAGTGGGGAATGATCAATGGTAGAATAAGAGAGAAGTCAAATTGCAGGTGGCTAAGGAGTGAATGGGACATGAAGACATGAAGGCATGTCTTCATGGAGGGACATGAAGACAACCCAGCCATACTTCACAGAACCCAAGGCCAGAGGGGAACTGAGGGTCCTGAAGTTTTGTTTTGTTTCGTTTTGTTTTAAAGATTTTATTTATTTATTTATTTGACAGACAGGGATCACAAGTAGGCAGAGAAGCAGGCAGAGAAAGAGGAAGAGAAGCAGGCTCCC
This sequence comes from Mustela erminea, assembly GCF_009829155.1. Classification (NCBI taxonomy): domain Eukaryota; kingdom Metazoa; phylum Chordata; class Mammalia; order Carnivora; family Mustelidae; genus Mustela; species Mustela erminea. The sequence goes on from NC_045618.1 coordinate 88,793,083, forward strand.
TGCTGAGCAGAGAGCCCAACGCTGGGCTCGATCCCAGAACCCTGGGATCATGACCTGAGCTGAAGGCAGAGGCTTTAACCCACTGAGCCACCCAGGTGCCCCTGAAGTTTTGTTTTTAAGATGAACTTAAACATAGCATTAGAGGAGAAGAACAGGTGCAAAATGCAGAAGAGATCCGCAATGTCAGTAGAGGAACTAATCTTGAGCTCGGAGAGAATGGAGAGAAGAGAAATATGAATGCAGATAAAGACTGTTCTAAAAAATCCATCACAGAAGAAGAAAAAAAAGCTCCTCCTATCTCTGATAAGGGGACAGGTCTAAAGTAGGAAGCAAGAGGAATTCGTAGAAGTTGCAATACCTTGATACAGGAGTAGAAAAGGGAGCTGAACACAGGAACCTAGAAAAATCATTTCTGGTCTACTTAAGACGGGTGACCCTACTTTTTATAATGTCATCAAGCCATGATGCTCTGGGTTTCTATTGAGGTTCAGCAGCCCAAGCATAAAACCAGAGAACACTCTCTGTTGAATTGATCCAAGATCGGACATCGCATGGCAGATAAGCAAGAGAATAAAAGGTGCTGGCCAGAGAAGTTTACAAGATGTACATGGAGGAACAAAAAAAAAATTAATCCAACAGAGGTATGTTACTCAGAAGGCAAAAGAAAGTCAAGGAATTGCAAGTTTTCACAAATTCAAGAACTACAGATAATGGAACTTAGAAACAGCTAAAAGGACAAAAGGCAGTGGTCCAAGAACAGAGCAGTCCCTAGTGGTGACCACATCCCAGGTAGGACCAGGAGAGTGAGTTTCAGAAGCAGAGTGAAGGTGCAGACATTATACTGCATTACTTCCCCTAGAATGAGAGCAATTGCATCGGGGAGCCATGAGGACATGACTCCAATCAAGAGGTATTTTCCTTAGGAAGAGTGAAAGATGAATGGGTATCTAAAATTCTAAAAGTTCTCCCTAATACCAGTGGCATCAATCACTGCATTTACTGAGCTCCCACCATGTGCCAGCTTGTGCTATTTTAAAACAATCGATCCTAGCTTACCAGTTGTTGAGCCAAAATTTCATTTCCTCCATATTTCTTCCTTGAAATTCAAACATAAGGTTTTTGTTATGAAAAAACAAAAACAAAACTAAAATGATACACTGATATTCAGACTGCTGAGTAGTAAAACCTTAAGTTAATTGATTCTATTAAAAATCCACAGCTTAGCAGCCAAATATAGCCATCCGAGAAATAATTGAACAATTTACAGTAAAATCAAATGATGATGCACACATAGGTATCACCTGCTGGTAAGAGTTGACTTTGCAGTCCACCTATTATGAAACTGAGAAGTTGTACCCAACACTAGTCAATCTGGATACCCCAGAACTACATCTATTGCAGTATCTTAGATCACCTAAGAAAAATATTTAAAGATGTCAGACTCATTTTTTTAAAGATTTATTTGAGAGAGAGAGAGAGAGAATGAGAGTGCATGAGCAGAAGTGGGGGAAGGGGCAGAGGGAGAGGGAGATAATCCTCAAGCAGACTCCCCACTGAACACAGAGCTTGACAAGGGGCTGGAACACAGGACCCTGAGATCATGACCTGAGCCGAAATCCAGAGTCTGATGTTCAACCAACTGAGCCAACCAGGTACCCCAGAGTCATTTTTTAGACCAAATTTTAAATATCTTCTAGAATAGTGTGGCTATCTGAGCTCCTCCTTTCTCAAATATCCAATGATACCATGCTGCTTTAGTCAGTTTTCAACATCTACTGAGAATTATACAAAGAAATGTGGCCTGACTGGCAGCATTGCATAAATTTTCTAGTACCTGAGTTCCTAGTGGAAGTAGGATGTCAATATAATGTCATAACATGCGTTATTCAATATTTGTGGCAATAAACTTCAGAATGAACTATGACTTACCATAATTTTTCTGTGTTAATAGAGGATCGAGTCACCTACATTTAAATTTTATAGCCTCCTTTTAACAAGTTACAATTTTATCAATCTTCCCCCAAAAAATATTTATGGAAAATATCTTGTCGCTTCCAACCCTCCATCAAAGAATAATGGAAGTCAAAAGGTAGTGGCAGTAGGCTAAGAAATTAGAGTTAAGAATTACAATCCTCTACAATGTGAATTATCAAGACTTGCTGATCAACCACAGGAAAATGCAAACACTGGTATTGTAGTGGAGATCTTTGAAGAAACAGTAGCCTAGGGAGTAATGATATTGTTTTGAGTTCCTGCTACCACTAATTGGGCATTTGTCCTTGGGTACAGTACACAATTTCTATTTCCTCATATATAAAATAATAATTTCTTCCCATGATTTTTGTAAGAATTACATATATTAAAGCATTTAGTATAGTGCCTCATTTAGAACAAAGCTAAATGATATTTTTCTTTCCCTCCTTTTAATTTGACTTCTCAGCAGCTCTTGATTCCAACTGGCTTCTCCCTCCTTCTTCTCTTGGGTGCTCTCATTTTTACCATCTTCTGATATCTTAAAAACCCTCTTTGATGGCTGTTCCTCCTGCCCCAAATCCTTAAATGTCCGATACCTACTGGGCTCAATACTCAGCCTTCTTCTGTTTTTTATCTCTAGACTCTCTTATTATGCAAGCTCATCCTCTTCCAGGCCTCTGAGTATCCACCTGCCAACTTACCAGCCCAATGCTCTCCTGATTTCAGGTTTCATATCGTATTATCTATTTGATATCTCAATATTGATGTTCACAGATGACCCAAATCAACATGTTCAAAGCTGGATTTTTAGCTTGACTCTAGCCCCCTGTACCCTGTCCTGCACCTTCTCCAAGCTTCCTCATCCCAGGAAATGCTCTGCTGTCTCCCAGTAGCTTCTAGAAGCATGAGCATTAGATGATTGTTATTTTCCACTCTCCATTCCTAGTCCATTATTGAGCCCTGTCAATCCTCTAGTGAGATGATGCACATGTTCCCTTTTAATTCAAAGTCTGGACTTCTTAGAAGTGATGTCCAAAGAAATCAGTAGCTTAAAAAAAAATACCCTAATAAAGTGTATTTAAAGATTTTTTTAAAGATTTATTTATTTATTTATTTATTTGTGTGTGTGTGTGTGTGTGTGTGTGTGTGTGTGAGAGAGAGAGACAGAGAGAGAGAGAGAGAGGATCCCAATGCCAGGCTTGATCCTACAACCCCAAGATCATGACCCTAATCAAAATCAAGAGTTGGATGCCCAACTGACTGAGCTGCCCAGGAGCCCCAAGATTATTTTTAAAGGAAGGGTTTGATCAACTAGAGAAATGGTTTAAAGGCAAAGACTGTTCCTTAGAACATTACTCCTATAGGATGTTGGTGGGTATTAGAAACAGGACACAGAGCCAAATAAATCTGGAAAATTCTAGATTAAACACAATTAAGCAGCTTTCACTATTGTTATTTTTTGCTGTTGTTTTTACTGTAGGACTTCTCAGAATTGTTAAAGAGACAGTGTGAATGCATAAAAGGATCGGGAACTAGGTGTCATAGATTCACCTCCCTCTGGCTTATTTGATTAAAACGGGCTCTATGCCATACTTCACTGCTTATCTGGGTCGCCATCAGTTTCCACAAGGACTTTTATTTGCTTCACATCCCACTGTCACTGGACCTCCCAGATTCCTGTCCCTCTTCATATAACATTCCTCTTCTTCATGGCATCAGCTGAGGAGTGAATGTGAAGTTTGCCACACATCCTTAAGTACCCTTTACTTCAAACAAGAGCCCCAGACCTGTCTCCATAGAGATATCAAATTTCCTAGAATGACATCAGCAATAGCAACATAAGGCATTCCTCAACAAGAGCAATTTGAGTATCAATCCTTGAACAGAACCACCTTTGCAGTGGTTGTGGGATCCAGCACCATATGCCAGGAGACTCACCTACCTGTGAATTGAGAAGCCATACAGACCTTGGTCCCAGCTGTAGATCCCACAGGGGCCCATGAACCAGCTTCAGCTCCTTCCCCCGATCATCAGGAACCCCCGGTAAACACTGTCTTAGTTAATTATCCACAGACAAGACAGCCTTTGAGGAAGTCTGGTGTCCACTACAGAAGTTCTAGAACATCAATAGAACACACAAAAAATATGACTTTGGATGCACTGCAGAGGATTTGATAACAAAAGCAGAAGCAAAGAAAGCAAAACTAAGTAGAATTACATCCAACTAAAAAACTTTTGCATCAACAAAATAAAAAGGTGATGGAAGAAAATATTCTATGGGAATGGAAGAAAATATTTACAAACCATCTATCTGACAAGGGGTTAATATCCAAAATATATAAAAAACTCAATAGCAAAAAAAATTATTTTAAAAGTGGGCAGAGTATCTAAATGAACACTTTTTTTCAAAGAAGCCATACGAATGACCAACAGGTACCTCAAAAGATGCTTGACATCACTAATCAGGGAAATGCAAACCAAAATTACAATGAGATGTCACATCACACCTGCTAAACTGGTTATTATCAAAAAGACAAGAAACAACACATGGTTGTGAGGCTCTTGAAAAAAAGGAGTCTTTGGGCACGGTTGGTAGAAGTGTGAATTGGTACAATTATGGAAAAAAGGGAGGTCCTCAAAAAATTGAAAATTAAATTGCTATATGATCCAGTAATCCTACCTCTGGATATGTTCACAGGTAAAACAAAATTACTATTCCAAAAACATATCTGTACTCCCATGTCTATTACAGCATTATTTATTATAGCCAAGACTTAGGTGGAAACAACCTAAGTGTCTGTCAACAGATGAATGGATAAAGTGGAATATTATTACTAAGCCATGAGAAAGAAGGAAATTCTGCCTTTTATAACATGGATGGATCTTGAGGGTATGGTGTTATTAAGTGAAATAAGTCAGACAGAGAAAGACAAATATTGTACGTTCTCGCTTATATGCAGAATCTAAAAAAGCTGAACTCATAGAAATAACGGAGTAGAATGGTAGCTGCCAAACTATCATATGATTTCCCTGATATGAGGAAGTGGAGATGCAACATGAGGGATTTGTGGGGGTAGGAAAAGAATAAATGAAACAAGATGGGATCGGGAGGGAAACAAACCATAAGTGACTCTTAATCTCACAAAACAAACTGAGGGGTGCTGGGGGGAGGGAGGTTGGGAGAGGGGGGTGGGGTTATGGACATTGGGGAGGGTATGTGCTATGGTGAGTGCTGTGAAGTGTGTAAACCTGGCGATTCACAGACCTGTACCCCTGGGGATAAAAATACATTATATGTTTATTAAAAAATAAATTAAAATAAAATAAAATTTTTTAAAAAGAATGTTAGCGGTCGAGAGTTGGGGGTTGGGGGAAATGGGAAGATGTTGGTCAAAGGATACAAACTTGCAATTAGAAGATGAGTAAGCTCTAGAGAGCTAATGCACAGCAAGGTGACTATTGCTAAGATTACTGTAGAATGTATCTGAAAGCTGCTAAGAGAGTAGATCTTAGAAGTTCATATAAGAAAATAATTGTAATGGGATGCCTGGGTGGCTCAGTCATTGGGCATCTGCCTTCAGCTCAGTTCATGATCCCAGGGTCCTGGGATCGAGTTCCGCATCAGGCTCTCTGCGCGGAAGGGAGCCTGCTTCCCCCTCTCTCTCTGCCTCTCTCTCTGCCTGCCTCTCTGCCTACCTCTCTCTCTCTCTCTCTCTCTCTGTCAAATAAATAAATAAATAAATAAAGTCTTTTTTTTTTTCAGAAAAACAGTATTCATTATTTTTTCACCACACCCAGTGCTCCATGCAATCCGTGCCCTCTATAATACCCACCACCTGGTACCCCAACCTCCCACCCCCCCACCACTTCAAACCCCTCAGATTGTTTTTCAGAGTCCATAGTCTCTCATGATTCACCTCCCCTTCCAATTTACCCCAACTCCCTTCTCCTCTCTAACACCCCTTGTCCTCCATGATATTTGTTATGCTCCACAAATAAGTGAAACCATATGATAATTGACTCTCTCTGCTTGACTTATTTCACTCAGCATAATCTCTTCCATGTTGCTACAAAAGTTGGGTATTCATCCTTTCTGATGGAGGCATAATACTTCATAGTGTATATGGACCACATCTTCCTTATCCATTCGTCCGTTGAAGGGCATCTTGGTTCTTTCCATAGTTTGGCGACCGTGGCCATTGCTGCTATAAACTCCTGTTTATAGCAGGGGTTTATAGCAGCCATTGCTGCTATAAACAGGGGTACAGATGGACCTTCTTTTCACGACATCTGTATCTTTGTGGTAAATACCCAGGAGTGCAATTGCAGGGTCATAGGGAAGTTCTATTTTTAATTTCTTGAGGATTCTCCACACTGTTCTCCAAAGAGGCTGCACCAACTTGCATTCCCACCAACAGTGGAAGAGGGTTCCCCTTTCTCCACATCCTCTTCAACACATGTTGTTTCCTGTTTTGTTAATTTTGGCCATTCTAACTGGTGTAAGGTGATATCTCAATGTGGTTTTAATTTGAATCTCCCTGAGGACTAGTGATGATGAACATTTCTTCATGTGTCTGATAGCCATTTTTATGTCTTGATTGGAGAAGTGTCTGTTCATATCTTCTGCCCACTTTTTGATATGCTTGCCTGTTTCATGTGTGTTGAGTTTGAGGAGTTCATTATAGATCCTGGATATCAACCTTTTGTCTGTACTGTCATTTGCAAATATCTTCTCCCATTCCATGGGTTGCCTCTTTGTTTTTTTTGACTATTTCCTTTGCTGTGCAGAAGCTTTTGATTTTGATGAAGTCCCAAAAGTTTATTTTCACTTTTGTTTCCTTTGCCTTTGGAGACATATCTTGAAAGAAGTTGCTATGGTTGATATCGAAGAGATTACTGCCTATGTTCTCCTCTAGGATTCTGATGGATTCCTGTCTCACGTTGAGGTCTTTTATCCATTTTGAGTTTATCTTTGTGTACGGTGTAAGAGAATGGTCGAGTTTCATTCTTCTATTTATAGCTGTCCAGTTTTCCCAGCACCATTTATTGAAGAGACTGTCTTTTTAAAAAGTCTTTTTAAAAAAAAAAGAAAATCATTGTAACTACCTGCAGTGATAGATGTTACCTAAACTTATTGTGGTAACTTCACACTGTATCTGTGTGTCCAATCATCATGTTGTACACCTTAAACATATACAATAATGTATGTCAATTATATCACAGTAAAATGGGGGGACAATGAAGACAAATTCAAAGAATGAGACAAACAATAAGAGACTCAACTATAGGAAACAAACAGGGTTGCTGGAGGCAGTCGGTGAGGAGATGGGTGATGGACCTTAAAGAGGGCACCTGATGTAATGAGCACTGATAAATCACTAAACTCCACCTCTGAAATTAATAATCTATATAATTATTTTTAATTTTAAAATAAATTAAAATTTAAATTTAAAAGCGTTAACAAAGTAGATCTTAAATGCTTTCACCATGAAAAAGAAATAGTAACCATGTGAGGTAATGGAGATATTTACTAACCCAATTATGGTAATCATTTCATAACGTATAAGTGTATCAAAAAATAAATAAGAAATATCCCACTTTTCATGGGGCACCTGTGTGGCTCAGTGGGTTAAGCCTCTGCCTTCGGCTCAGGTCATGATGTCAGGGTCCTGGGATGGAGTCCTGCATCGGGCTCTCTGCTCAGCAGGAAACCTGCTTCCCACCCCCGCTCTCTCTGCCTACTTGTGATCTCTGTCTGTCAAATAAATAAATAAAATCTTTTTTTAAAAAAAGAAGGAAAGAAATATCACACTTTCCTGGGGGCTTTCAAAGGCAAGGAACATTACATGACAACAATGCAAACAACTTAGTGTCAAAGATTAGACATTAGCAAAAGTCCTCCAGTCACCCTTCCACCAGGAATTTCTCACTGGCTACACTGTCCATATTTTCCAGAGTCCTGACACATAGCCTAATCTCTCCTCCTCCTTGTCCCCCACATTCCTTTTCTTCTCTATTCTTCTTGGCTTTACTCCATCTTAAACTACACAGTCTTTATAAGCATATAAGATTAACTATTTCTTTATTTCCTTTTCCCCTCCAACCCATGAGAGTCTACTCCCAACTGCTTACCAAACTATTTTTCTAAACAACGCACTTTTCTTCAAAGAAGAACTCAAGATTTGGCTTATTAGCGACAGAACTAAAATAATTCAGTACTTTATAGCCTGGAATTGAGTTCTTCTTTTGGAAGGAAATGTCTTTGTTTAGAAAACTTTGATTATGGATTGCCTTTGTATTATTTCAGAACATATTGTGATTTGTGTTTCATAGAACTTTTTGAATTATGAATTTTATTTTTTAAAAGATTTCATTTAGAAAGAGAGAGAGAGCACACATGTTGGGGGGCAGGGCCGAGGGAGAGAGAATTTCAAGCAAACTGTGCTCGGACCATGGAGCCCCATGCAGGGCTCAATCTCACCACCCTGAGATCATGATCTGAGCAGAAATCAAGAGTCCCAAAATCCACAGTCAGACGCTTAAGTGACTGAGCCACTCAGGTGCCCTGAATCGTGAATTTTAAAAAGAAAAGATAGATGCAAACTGGCATTTCACGGTAGGTAAATGTTAGGAAGTACACGTCAGGAAAAATAAATTAGTCGCTTGTGTAACCTTCATATGACCCAGGACTTCATACAGTTCCCTCACCCCTCACCTGTGGGTACAGGAGGTATCCCACCCATGATTAGATCTGCAGTTTGATAGCTCAAAATTCTCTGCAGAATTTCATCTCCTTCACGTCTCCCACCACACGAACATACCTCCCCAGGTTGGTTCCACATCAGGGACTTCGAGGAGTCTGCTCAGTGGTGCCTTCAACAGCTTTGGTAGAGCAGGTTGTGGACTGTGGTCACAGAATCACTGAATTCCCTGCTGCCCACAGGGCACCACGTTCAACGCCACTGCGCTCTAGAACAGGGTACTGATGTCCCATGCAAACCATGACCCACAAAATCATCCCTCTCCAGCCCAGTAGGGTGGCATTGACTGTGCTATGACACTCAGACTATCCACTCTGACTGACTCAACGTGAGCCAGCATGACATCTGTTTCATGCATTCCCTGCTCCTTCCCAGTGCTCAATTTCTCCTTAAAGGCTTGGGCCCCCTTTTAGAGGAGTTTCTAAGCAGACCTGCTTTCCTCGTGCAAATAGGACCCTTTTATGATTTCATGCTCAAACCTTTCCCCTCTGGAGTGCACATGTGCCACTGTGATGACTAATCCCAATGTCACTTCCTCAGGGATGTTGTAGACCAAAGATACTTCCCATGGGCCAAACCCAGCCTGCTGCATAATATTGTGCATAAAGTTTTATTGAAATACGGTCACACCAGTTCACTTTCATATTGTACATAGCTGGGGCACCTGGGTGGCTCAGTCATTAAGTATCTGCCTTTAGCTCAGGTCATGATCCCAGGGTCCTGGGATCGACCCCTGCATTGGGCTCCCTGATTGACGGGGAGTTGTCTTCTCTCTCTCCCACTCCCCTGTTCGTGTTTCCTCTCTCGCTGCCTCTCTTTCTGTAAAATAAATAAAATCTTTTTAAAATTTTTTAAAAATTAAAAAATTAAAATAAAAACATGTTGTCTATAGTTGTTTTTCACTACAATGCCAGAACTGAATAGTTTAATACCGAAAGCCTGTAGTCCGCAAAAACTAAAATATTTACCTTTTGGGCCTTTACAGTAAATGTTTGTTGACTGCCACCATGGAAGAAAAAACAGACCAGTGCTCTTCTTCAGCTGAGCCAGCATAGTTTGAGAAGGACCCCCTTTGTGCACACAGATCAGCAACCACCATATAAGAATCAAAGGATAAAATACTATTGTAACAGATGCCTGGGACCCTGTGATCATGAAACCTAGACTAACAGACATCATGAAAATTTGCATGAGAATGAGAAGCCCCAAAATTGGGATTATGACTCTTTCTGGGTGAAGGGAAAAGAATGTGCTCAGGGAGGACTAGAGAGGATTTCAACTGCATTTAGAATAATGGTTTCTTCGGTAGAATGGGGAGTACAAAGGGATTCGTTTCTTTAAATGTGCTAGGTATCTTCCAGATCCTCCCTTCCCTTCCTCCCCAATTCTCCAAGCCATGAGAGGCTAACCTATGTGGACTGCGTTAAAGGGCCCCTTTTCCTCCCACCTTCTGACTGGGACTGACAGATAAGGAGCTCCAGAGACAAGTGAAGTCAGGGTATTTATTCTCCCAACTTCCTGAAAAATGAATACAACCCTTGCCTGAAAGCCACAGCTCCCAACAGGAGATCGCCACACAACCCTCTCTGTTTTGAGTAACTGCTCTGTCCCCTAACTTCTTGAGTTAGCTATCTATTGCTGCATAACACGTGGCCCCAAAACTCAGCAACTTAAAGCAGCAAACATGGATTATCTCACAGATTCTGAGAGCTTCTGCCTCAAGGTCTCTCACAGGACTGTCATCAATGTGCCATGTGAAGTTGTGGTTTCACCTGGAGGCTCAAGTAGGCAAAACCCACTTCCCCCTCACTCGTATGGTGTCACAGTTGGACTGAGGCATCTCTGAGTTTCTCATCATGAGGATCTGTCCACAGAAAGTTCAAACCATGGCAGCTGGCTTCCCTCAGAGCAAGTGAGTGAGACATCAAGAAAGGCAGAATTCAGACTTTTCATAACTTAATCTCAGAAGTGACATTCCGTTACTTTCAGTATGTTCTTGAATAGAACATACAAAAGCAGGTGACTAGGTTAGCCCACACCAAAAAGGAAGGTAATACACAAGGGCAACAACATCACACTTAATGGGAGGGACGCATCAATGGGGGAAACTTACAGACTCCATACCACTCTCCTGCAAGCCTAAGGAAGTAACCAGCTGTTACTAGCCATGGGTTATTGAAACAGTCATCCAGCTTTCCTTAAACTCTGGTAAACAGTCCCTCATTAAACTCTCCTCAGATTTTTCTCATTTTTTATAGGGCCCTGACTTGTACTTAAAATTGTTTTGTAAGTTGGAAGCATTTCTTGCTGAAAATATTTTTAAATATATTATAAATATAAAAGCATCTTGATCATAAGATGTGACTAAAATAAACATGTACTTGTTTAACAAAACTTTTCTACAAAACCTTATTTAATAATCACAATAATGGATTTGGAGATATATAAAAGGAAAAACTAATGAATAACATGAAGTAGCCTTCCTGACTATCATAGTCCAAGAATGGCATTGCCTAAAAATAATAAATTACTTCAAGAAGGGTTTGGATAAATCATTATGTTTAATCTGTTTTCATTTCTGAAATCTCCCAATGTTTTGGATATATTTTCTAATCTTTTGAAATGGCATTAATTTGCCCTCCTATATAAGTCCCTTTGCTTCACTATTAGAAAACAGGATTAACTATATGGGAGACTAGTGGTTTGCTTCTTAATATGCTCTGTAGCTCCTTCATCTTGTAATAAACCAGTTTTGTGAAGCGTGTGCTTTACAAAAATCACTTTAAATAGTCTTATAAGTCAGGAAGTACAGGGTACTCTAAACTTACAACATAATATTCTATTCATAATCCTAATTTCACGTGAAATCAACTTCAAAAATGCCATTAACGTCCATAATAAAGTACAAAAGGAAACCAGCTACAAATTAAGCTTGGAAATGAGGGAATCAAAGACTAATGTTCAGAAAGTTTGAGGGCCACAAGAATAATATTTGAAAGACTTGGGGCTGAGATTTCATTTTTCCAAACAGCTCAGTGTGAAAGAAAACAGTAAAAGTAACCCAAGCACAGCTTTGAACAAGTAAGAAAATGGAGGTACTCGGCCAAGATGAGAAAGAAAAATAGGTTCAAATCAATTATAAGTAATTCTAAGCTTTCCTTGGACCTTACATGAGAAATGGAATTTGTTCTGATAAAACAGGGAAAGATAAGAAAAAAAGAAAATGAGGAACCAGAAAGAAAGATAAGCTAAAAATAATGGAAACTAATCATAACATCTGGGAAAATTCAGACGACCTTTATGAGAGCAGAGGCACAAATTCCACTGAGACTAATTACCGTATTTTCAACTTTGACTTTACAAGAAGTATGAATCTTGAGAGTAAGATAAATGTTTACCTTTAATGAAATGATTTTAGGTAATAATGCATTACTGTCTCGCAGACAGGTTGAAAAAAATTTCTCCTTTACTAACACTTTTGCCAGTACTCGACATTTTCATCAATCACTGCCATACTTACTAATCTGAAGTTTAGTACTAACGCTAAAATAATTTACATTTTTATTAAAATGCTTACTTTCCAAGGGAATTATTTTTATCCCAGTAGTATCTCTCATGCTCTGAAAAAGAAATAGGAAGCAGCAAGGCTTTACCTGTTGGCTCAATACTTATAGACCCCAGGATTCCCTCCCTTCTCTCCTCCACCCAAAAATAATTCGCCAAGCTAGAGTAGAGACAACTCATTTCTGGAATGTCTAGTATTCGACTAGATATACAGACATAATAGCAAAAGGCTAAATCTTAAATAGATGGCAGTTTTCATCCTCAGTCATTGGATGAGTTAATGAATTTCCTACTTTTCTACTGAAGCTTGAGGGGAAAAAAATGACCAATCACTTTGGGAAAATATTGGTGTTTATGAAATACACTCTTTGACTACTTGTTTACTACTTGTAAATCAAGGAAAATTTCCCAAATGGGTATCATTTTATAACTTGGAGAGTAACTTTTAAATCTAATAATTGCTTACATTAAAATTAATTTATCACATTAAATACCAAGTACATAACTCCAAAAACTTGACTTGTCCACTGCAATCATCTGAAAAAGTTTATTCTTTTTCATTTTACAGTGAAAAAATTCTTCCAAATCTTAGGAGTAATGCATGCAATAAATGTAAATGGCCATTTAAATAAAATTCCCTGAGGAAGCTCCTTCCCTGGCAGGGATGCCTCACTACTTTATGTTTATTAGTGGGCTGTCGGTGAGTAAATGCCATCAATACTAATAAATCATTATGTTTAGAGGGATCGTGGTGATAATATCAATGTCCTAAGTACATCACTTCTTCCATTTGTATTAACTCATTTCATGTATGCCTCATTACTTCTTTTTCCCCAGTTACTCATTGAAAGGGGGCATCATCTACTTAATGTTATGAAAAAAAAAAATAGGTCACAAATAAATGAAAGTCAAAGACTTGTAATGGGAACAAAAACCGTCCTCTGAATGTCAGTGTTAACTTTCCCTTGATTAAAAAGAAATCCAATATAATTTTTAACCTGAAAAGAAACTTTGCTTCAAGTATAATACATTTGAATTATGTAGCGCTCTTGTCCCTTACAGTTCAGAGCTCCTCATTACCCAGAGAGAGATGACTGAACTACAGAATAATAAGCTGACATATTTGAAAGGAAATGCTGTACACTTGATTTAATCAAAAGATTATAAAAATGACATTATCAGATCTTACAGACAAGAAAAACAACTTGTTTAAAATTGGACATCAAACAAAAATCATACAATGGAATTCCATTATAACTAGAAGAAAAATTTTTAATATCCACCTCTTCATTCTACAAATATTGGCTCAGTAGATACTTACTGAAACATGCCCTGTGCTAGACAGTGTGCCGAGCACTGGAATTGTATAGAAAAATAGGACACAGTCTCTGCCCTCATGATGCATAGAGTCTACAGACAAAAGAGTTAAGTAGACACATTCTGCCACACTGAGAGATAAGGGCTTTAATAAAGGTATACATTCCAAGACTGTTTCTAATTACTATTGTAATAGAGATGTTGTCTTAATCTGTTGGGGCTACTGTAACAAAATACCACAAACTGGGTAGCTTATAAACAACAGAAATTTATTTCTCTTCCAGAGGCTGGAAGTCTGAGATCCGGGAGCCAGCATAGTTGGGTAAGTGCCCTCTTCTAAGTTACAGACTTCTAATTTTATCCTCACATGGTGGGGATACAGGGTCAAGGGAGTTCTCTGAGTCTCTTTTATATGAATACTAATCCCATTCATGAGGTCTCCACTGTCATAACCAAATCACTTCCTAAAGGCACCATTTACCATGGCCCTGGGGAGTTAGGATTTCAGCATATGAATTAGGTGGAGGGGACAAACATTCAGACCATAGCAAGCGTGTTGCAGTCGCTTTTTAAAAAGTATAGGTGTTTCTTAAAAGCTCTATTGGATAATAATCTCCTCTTGGAGATGAGGAAAGGAAAACAGGTCTCAGCTTGTTTTGAACATTTTTCTGCCATATACGATTGACATCACTTGTTTTGAAAGAGAAATAAAAGACATTGACATTATATAAACCTCATGAGAAAACACTGACTTGATGAACAAGACCTGACAAAATATAAATTAGGATGGTTTTGTTAACCTAACTCTATCTCCTTGAGCAATTAGCCTCCTTCTTTTGTGTTTTAAAGAGAAATTAATAGGTAGGAGACAAGCCCACCCCATTCTACCCCACAGCATAGGTATAATAGACGAGTTCAGACGGACCAGTCAGGAGTTAACATGAGTGTGTGCATGGAGGAAAGAGATGGGGAGCATTATGAAGTCTGAGTCCTGATCACCTAAACCTCTCCCATTCCGATTATTTCTAATCCTTGGTTCTCTAACATCCCCTAATTTGGAGTTTGGGGCTGGGGAGACAGAGATTACACATCAGAGTTTGCCTCCTGTCAGATACTTCTATCTTGAGGGGTAAGGGTGCACTGGCTCACCCTTAAAGTTTATGGTCCTGATCAGGAGGGGCAAACAGGAGGTGGATCTCTCATACCACCAGCTCAACTAGTTGTTTTGCAACTTTGTCAAACAACTGGTGGAAAGAGTGCTCAGATTGGTCAAAACACATAAATGAATTAAACAACTTAGAAAAACTTAGCCAGAAGCCATTCTGCAATAAGCACTTAACACATTGCAAATGTATTCCTCTCACCAGAATCCATTTCACAGAGGGTAAGAACTAAGCCTTTCATCATTATGTCCTCAGCATTTGGTACCAGCTAGTCTTCCCCTTCACTACTTGACTAGTGTTGAGTGTGTGAATAGTGAGTTTCCCTAAGAGAGTCATAGTAAAGTCAAATACTGGCTTCTGGTTTCCTTATTTTATTTTTAACTGTTAAGTATATAAAATGAAAAAAATAAAGAGCAACCCCACTCTTTTTTTACTTTCTACTTAAATTCCAGTTAGTTAACATACAGTGTTATGTATGTTAACATTTCCATACAACACCCAGTGTTTATCCCAACAAGTGCCCTCCATAATCCCCATCACCTATTTAATGCATCCCTTCACCAACCTCCCCTCTGATAACGATCATATTGTTCTTTGTAATTAGGAGTCAGTTTCTTGTTTTGTCTCTCTGTTTCTCTCTCATTTTTTCCCTTTGCTCATTCATTTTGTTTCTTAAATTCCACATATGAGTGAAATTATATGGTATTTGTCTTTCTCTGACGTATTTTGCTCAGCATAATTCTCTCTAGCTCCATTAATGTCATTGCAAATAGCAAGATTTCATTCTTTTTATGGCTGAATAATATTCCACTGTATATATATACCAACTCTTCTTACCCATTCATCAGTCAATGGACACTTGGGCCACTTCCATACTTTGGTTATTGTAGACAATGCTGCTAAAAACATCGAGGTGAATGTATCTCTTTGGTTTATTATTTCTGTAAGGACAGGACTACTTCTAACCCAACTAGCCATGCTATCAGGGAGTGACCTTAGGATGGCTCTATGGTGTGACCCACCACCATATACCAGGATGCAATTTTTATGAATGGTCTCAACCGTATCCATTAAGGTTTATTCAAAAAGGAAGATGATTTGATAATCTTCTCTTTGCTACTGATATAACATATGGATAATTTCATACACACTCTTATGGCTTCTGGACATATTCGAATGGACTATAGTCAGAATGTGACCAACATGGATACTTAAACTCCTACTCTAATTATCTCCTTTTTTTTTTTTTTTTTTTTTTACTTTTCCCTTAAGAACCATGGTGAGCTATGAAATTCTCCACTGCTAACGTAATCTGATCAGGGTGCCTTTACCATCTTGTATCTAGCCCCCATCTTCTAGCCCAACCCCATCCCAGGACCTAAAAAGTTTCCAGAACACAGTAAATCTCATTAATATTTATCAGATGACTGGCATTTCTTAGTAACCAAATATGTTATGGGGGGATGAATACATATTCTTAGAAATCCTTACACACTGGAAAAATTAAGAGGCCATAGTATGACAATTCAGATGGAGTTTACACTTAAGAACTGAGTAAAGAAAACCAAATATCTCATTATCTGAAAGGAACTGTTGAAGTCTGCTACAAATGTATTTTTATTATTTTTATAGGGTTTCTTCAAAACTTTACCCTGTAACATTTTTAATTGAGAAAAAAGCTGCTTAAATCATCAAAATTTAACTGTCCATTTGCTCAAAGAAGATATTTATGTAGTTGTTTATTTATTTCTCCAATAGGAATAACCAGTTCACAGCATGCAGAATGTAGTTCTTTTGATGGTATTTCAATTCCTATGTATATCTAAAAGGTAAAAGTATCTGGCACTTCATTGGAATTTTATTGAATTTTTTTATTCTGTCTGGGCACATTATGGTTATCAAGTTCTTGTTGCCACACTATACATATAATTCATATCCACACAGATGAGAAATTGGGTTAACCACAGTTCATTTTTTTTTTCTTCAAGAGTGAAGTCCTTTAAACATTGGAACAAGAAATCTATATTTTAGTTTATTATTCAGCATGGCTTCTAGTTGTTTCCATTCTGAATTCTACATTACAAGTAAATCAATTCTAATTTTCTCAAAACCAAAATTACTCAGGAAAAATTTTAGTGGTAGAAAACATTGATCCAGCATGAAAACTGAAATCATTTAAAATTCATTACCTGATCTGTTCCTTTACTCATTCAATATTAGGAATAAAATAACTCTTTATGCCCTCCAAAATTATATGCCAGTGAGACTGAGTGGTTTCATCGTTCTTTTTACACTGAAGACTCCTTTTTTTCAAGCATAGTTATATGCAAGACAGGAATGGCTTTTCAAAAAACACAATTATGTTAAATAATTATTTAATAACTATAATTCAAACTCTCTCAACTTTTGGTCAATATTATTGATTTGGTGAAACCACAATGGATTTTTTTATGTTAAGTGGAGCAGTCTAAATTTTTCAGCATAGCTTAAGCTTTTTTTATAATCAGTCTTGAGCCCACCTGTTATAATTAGATTGGGGGGCTCTAAAATATGTTAAATTTAGCATAATGTTTAGTTCTAAATTTCTCTTAATTCTAATAACCTACAGATATATTATCTAATGTATATATTCATGTATATATTAGGTATCTCTTTGTTTTTTTAAAAGATTTTATTTATTTATTTGTCAGAGATAGAAAGCACAAGTAGGGGACAGAGAGACACAAGCACAAGCAGGAGAGTGGCACGCAGAGGCAGAAGCAGGCTCTCCACTGAGCAAGAAGCCCAAAATGGGACTCTGATCCCAGGACTCTGTGATCATGACCTGAGCAGGATGGCAGACCTTTAACCAACCGAGCCACCTAGGCATTGCTATTAGATATCTCTTTGACATATATAAGAGTAATTCTTATCATCGTATTTTATTGAGGGAGAAAGTAAAAGACTAATGATTTGTAAAAATTAGTGTGAAATATCTTACACCAAAATTAGTTTCAGCTATTACAGTAACCTGAAGTTCCAAAGCATTAACATTTTCAATTGCTGTAGAGATCAAGTTTAGAGACTGTGCCTTCAATGCATTCAAAAACACACATTGATGCTGCTGACCAATATAGTGAAAGGAGAAAATGCAGGTGTTGCAACAAGTTAAGATGATGGGTCCAGATTGGGAAATATTGAGTGTGGGACCAATAGAGAGACATTCAGGTGAGTTACCCTATATATGGACTCCTAGACACCAGTTAATCATGAAGGCACCTGGGACACAAAAGCAAATCCCAGTAGGGAACAAAGAGGGGAGTAGATAGCAGTATCTGCCAGGCTCCAGTTAGGGCACAGAAACCATACTAGTTATTTTTAATAGAGAGAGTTCAATATAGATAATCATTAGCTACATACTGAATAGCTAAAAAGGCAAAGAGAGAACTCTTAAGATATGACAGAGGTAACAAGGGCACGAAGCCACTATCCCCCTAGAGGGAAGGGAGTGGGATTACTACAGTTTAGAAGCTCTGTGGAGCCTGACTGTGCCTGGGACACAAGATCCCTGAAGAGGGCTGTTGTTTGCCAGGTGCTTGCGTCTCTGAAGAGGGAGGACAAGATTAATCCTGCCAGTGTTAGAGAAACTGCAGACTGCCTTCAACTGCCCCTGCCAGGATAGAACAAGGCAAGGATGACCCCGATAAAATTCAAAAGTGCTCATACATCCTGTGGGATGACAAGTCCCCTGTCGGCAGAGCCCGGCATGCAGACTCAGACCAAACAGAAATGTGGTTTTTAGACTCTGAACCTCAGCACGACAGAACAGGGTACAGAAGGATGAGAGATTTGGAGCTGAGAGAGACAAGAGCTTAAAAACTGACACATAATGGTTTATTGCCATTGGAAGTAAGAGATTCAAAAACGTCTTGAGAGAGGAAATTGAATTGCATCATGGATGCATTTATTTAATATCACAATGTGTCAAGCATGCCCTTAAACACTTTAAATCCATTAGCTCCTTTAAATTAATCCTCACAATGACCATTTGAAGTAGATGTTATTATTCCCAGTTTACATATTATTAAAAAAAACTGAGGTTCAGGGAGGCTAAGTAAATGGACCAAAGCTATATAGTTAACAATTCTACATGTCTAAACATTTCTTTTCCTTTATAACTTGAAGTAGTGGTTCTCAAACTATGGTCTGTGGAAACTTTGAGCTCCAGGAGTTACCTGGGGTGCCACAGTAGGTCTGACAACCAGCCGAGGCTGGGCTCCCACCCCTGCTTCAAAGTGCAACCGCCCTACTTCTATCCATTTCATAAACGAAGGGGATTCAGACGAAATGTAGGAAGCTATGTAAGATTTCTCTTGGAAATAAGGAGTTTGGTGCTGAAAAATCTTGAAAACCTCTTCCTCAAAAGCAGGCGAGGTGTTTTGTTTTGTTTTGTTGTTTAGTTTTGTTTTGTTTACCCTGCAGAGTGGCTCCTGAAGAATTCTAATTTTTCTCCTATTCTAGTTTGACTCTCAGATGAAGGGCAGGAATTGTTTTTCTAATATTCTACTGGTACCATCTAATGGATCCTTTCCTAAATTGATGCCTCCTGTGAAGAAAAGATGTTTTTAATTTATCCCAGAGTTTGACAGGCCCTCTGCATTCTGTCTCTTCCCTCAAGACCAAATCCCGGAAGAAGCTTCCTCTCCCAGCCAGCTCCAAAGTCACCTGCTCACTACCTCTTCCATTTGCATGTGACTTCGCCATATTATAATTCAACCTTCCATGAAGTCTCTGGGGCTCCTCCGAGTCTAAAGTCATAATACATATGTAACAATTTTAAAATAAAGCTGCACAAAGCAGTCTACAGGAACCAAGATCCATCTGCTTCCTTCCAGCAAGCCAGGAATGTCAGATTGCAGCACAAAGGGAAGCAGTATAAAGTAATGTATCTTCATTTCACAGAACTTTGCATTAAGTCAAATCCAGGCATTAAATGAGGGGTTACTAAGGAGTAGTCGTCCTTGACCTAGCATTGGTAAATCTTTTCCATTTATAAAAATGAATTTTATTTCAACTGAATCTAGTATTTCAGTTATTATGTGAAAGCTATATATGATTATCCTTTGGGAATGAGGTAGGATATACAGATTGTAAAATTTAGGTCATACTTGTAATTAGTTACTAATAGGCACATAAAGAAAATCTTTGTGCATCTTAGCTTTGTCAGAGAACTTCCGCAAGTAATCAAAGAGCCATAATATGACATTGGGTAAGGATGCAAATTAATTTTAAGCCATGTGGAGCCATTAAGAATGAAAATGAACATGCCATGGAGAATTAAGGGCAATTAAAAACACTTATGGCTTCTTAATATGTACAAAGCAAACTATAACATTTTATCATCATAAAGCAACTAGTCTTCATAATATTCAAATGCCCACATAAGAATTAGAGTGAATACCTTAAATCAAAAGAAAACTATTTCTTAGAGTTACCAAAATACTTTTCCTGATCACTCACATGAACTAAAGAACGAGTCTTTACCCAGGAGAGGTATCTGGATCCAGAGATATTTGGTGTTGAGCCCCACATCACACAAAAAGGTAAAGAGAAAGAATGGCATATAGGTCTTCGGACTTCTACTACCTTATACATAACATCTAGCACAGCAAACCAACCTAGTAACATGCTTGCCTTTGCACACTAGTGTAAACATATGTTCATGGCTGCACACAGGCTCTCCTTATAGCCTACATATAAAAGAACCATAAAAATTTTAAAATTATTCCAGAATATGGCATTATGAAACTATAAACTATAGCTAAACTTAATTTTGTTACATATGCCTTTTTCACATTCTGTCCAATATTATTTTATTTACATACACCTCAATTTCATTATTAGACTACAAACTTCTGGGGAGAAAGGACCATACTTTATATTAAGTATAGTTTTTGTCCTCCTCAGAGAATTTAATAAAATGTCTTCCACATATGTTTTCAGTAGGTGGAATGAATTATAATTCAAGCATAACTATACCACAACTCTTTTAAGACTAAAACAAATTTAACTGTTTTTACATAGAAGTCAACTAAGGCAAGATATTTTATGAATTTACGAAGGCAAGCTAATCTAAGAAGTCAGATCTAAACTGTAAAATCGAACATAACAATGAGTGTTTTTGCAATTTAGAAGCCTCTTCATAGGTTTCTGTTTACCCATTACCTCTGTTTTAGGTAGCTTTCAGTGTGATTAATCCTACAGTCAGAATCCTAGATCAATGCACATCAGCATACTTGACATTTGCACTGAGCCACAGCTAGATTCATAATAAAAATGCATTGTGTGAATGAATGAAGGATGCCATCACCGAGTAGCCGAGTGACACCAGAAAGATGCTGATCCATGTGGCTCAGGCTCCAGGCATTGATTTCTACACCAAGTAAGATTATCAATTGTTCTCCAGCTCCTTCAAGTCTCCCCACTCATCTGAAAAGCAGGCAGGTCACATGCTAAATCACTTACATCCCTATCAGCCTACAGAAAGAGCTAACTTGCTGCCACTGAGGCTGCAGTAAATTGAGGTCTTACTTTCATAGCCAAGTTCCAGTTCAGAACCCAGGAGCTTCACTCACCTGAACGCCATTGTAGAGAAGAATTACTCCCTTGTGCTAGACACATCATTGATTCTTCTTCTTTCATTTTCCCACTGTGAGATCAGTGAGCATCTGGAATTTCCACTGCCAGCCCAAAAATGAATGAATGAGCATTCTACCCAGGAAAGTATAAGTTGTATATAACATATATCATCTCTGGACTTTCATAATATAGAATGTTTTTCATATTACATTCTCCAATCCCATTTAAACCCTAGAGTTAACAACTTTTCACTACTTAAAATTTCATTTAAAGATGAAAAAAGAGGAGCTTGGCATTTCTGAACATACAGATATAAAAGCCATCTCTATTTTTAGATTCCCTATTGGAAGTTTATTTAAAAAAAAAAAAAAAAAAAAACTTTGACTTTTCATTAAACCTGGGCCTTGCCTTTTTTTAACCTAATATGCAAGAATCACTGTAGCCTATGTGTCCTACATAAAGCCATATTCAGTATTTCTCACAAGCTCTCCTGATAAAAAGTTTGACTGTGTGTATTTAAGTAATAAACGAGCAAAGGGGTTAAGGAACTAACATAATATCGGTAAATGAATCCTTCTCCAAAGCAAATTTGAACAAATGCCACTTCACTACACATATTACCTCCTTATCAAAATTATGTCAAGGACAGTTTGAAAAACCATCCAAAATCTTCTCCCCGAGCTCAGCTCAAGCCATCTGAACTGCAGCGTATCCTTCCCCATCTTCCGTGCTGTACTCTCAAGGTGCTCACTTTGTCTCATGCCACATAGATGTTCTGGAAGAACCACTCTTTTCTGATATTTTCCTACAAAGCACAGCACATTAAAATGAAACTAAACACAAGGAAGAATGCAAATGGTTTTTAAGTTTGGGAGAGAATCACACATAATATAATCTGGAGCTCTTCTGAACATGTACAGACCTATCCTCATGGTTAGATTTGTCTCTGTTACACTTAATAAATTAGTTACTATTCACAAAAATAGAATCCTACACTACCCCACAAAGACTTGTTTCTCCACAAGGAAGCTTTGAAATAGAGGAAAGGAAGTATGACTGTTAGCTGCTATGACAGATGGCAGAATGACATTCCAACCAGGCATAGCTGTGATTAATACACATGCAAACATCCATTCAATAGAAAAATCTCTACAGCACCAAATAGAAATTCTGACCAAATCATGGGTTGTTATGACAAGCCCTCATTATTTTTATAACCCCAGAAACTGTTACCCAGTTGGAATCTAATGGTTCAGCCATACCTCCTGGAGGTAAAATAAGGATAGATGTCCCTCCACATTGATACATTCATGATCATGTTCTCTGAAAATGGCCTCTCTGAGCCCAGACAGCTCTATTTCTGTTACACAGTTGTGCGAATCATGGTTGGTTGGACAAAGGATGGATGTTCAGTCCAACTAGCATGATCACATTTCTTTTTGTGTGTGTGTGAGTTAGATAATAACTTTTATTCATAAAATAACACTTTTCCAACAATTACTGCATCAAAATAAACTTGTAAGTCAATGGAAAGAATTATTATTCAAACCACATAGAGGTGGAAACTGAGTCTCTGCATAGCTGTGATCTTCAGCAATAATCAACTTAGTGAAAATGCAGCCCCAGTTCGTCCCCTCCACCATGTTGCTAATGGATAGAAGTAATCGCTGTGATCCACACATTGAGGAGCAAAGACACGAATGCTGAGCTTTTGCACCCAGCTGTGGTCTGTGCCCTTCTGGCCATCTAATGAAATCTGCTCCTTTTGTCTCTTTATATATTACCTATAAATCCCTCCTGTTCTCTGATTGTACATGATCACATTTCTTCAACTGAAAATTTGGAACTGGAATCAAGTAGCCAGTCAGCAACATGCCAACCTGAGTTCTGTGGGGCACCTTGGAAAGTGAGTCAGTGATGGGACTGGCTGGAGAAGAGGGGAGATGGAGAAGAGACTTGGTGGTTTTCTAGTCCTTCTAGCTCATTTTCAGAGTCCCTGCCGCATTCCTTCTCAGGATATGTTCCTTCCCCCTACTATAAATTCCTCTGTGTTCTTTAATTCCCCATAAGTTAGAATGTTTTCTGAAACCCAAAGGCTTAAGTAGTCATACACCCATACATTAAATTATTGTATTTCTAAATTTTGTATTTTCTAAATATTGTATTAAATCTTGTATTTCTATTTATGCTTGCATAGGCCTATAGCTCATCTTCTCATCCAAAGTATAAGCTCCCTGAGAATGAAGATTATTTTTTTTTTTAACTTGAGTATAGTTGACACACAATGTTACATTAGTTTCAGGTGTACAATTTAGTGATTTGATAAGTTAATGCATTCCACTATGCTCACCACAAGTACAGCTACCATCTGTCCCATTACACTATTACAATATCATTAACTGCATGCAGTCCTTATGCTCTGCTTTTTACTTCTGTGAGTTGCTCATTCCATAACAGGAGGCTTATATCTCCCTCTCCCCTTCACCTGTTTTTCCCAATCCTCCATCTCCCATTCTCCCCCATCCCCATCAACCACAAGTTTGTTCTCTATATTTATAGTTCCGATTCTGTTTTTTTTTTTAATTTTTTTAAAAATTCCATTTATGTTTGGAATCATATAGTACCTGTGCCAAGACTATCCTTTGTACTCTTTACATGCACATACCACATACAAACATATAATACATGATTATGCAAGTATACATTTAACATATTACTTGAATATAGCAATATACTGAATATAATGAGCCAACTTTAAGTGTGGGTCAATAACTACAGTTCTATGTTGACATCTTTTTTCCTTTTTTATTCAAAAATGTTATTGTTTATAATTATGATCCATTGTATGACCCACACACAATACATATGTTGTTTTTGGAGTATTTCCTCAGTATTTGCAGACATCAGGAATTAACCCCCGGCTCTGTTTTGTAACTTTTAGCTGACAGATTGTGTTGTGTGCTGTTCCTTATATGACTACTGCAACTAGACCATGTTAAAATGCAAACGAAGAAAACTGAAGTGTTCCTCTTGGGAGAAGAGATACACAGCCTTGAGGGTCATTAAGACCCTCTTCCCTTCGGGTCACCTTGGTGGCTCAGTGGGTTAAAGCCTCTGCCTTCAGCTCAGATCATGATCCCAGGGTCCTGGGATTGAGCCCCACATCAGGCTCTCAGCTCAGCAAGGAGCCTGCTTCCCTTCCTCTCTCTTTCTCTCTCTCTCTCTCCCTCTGCCTCTCTGCCTAGTTGTGATCTCTGTCTGTCAAATAAATAAATAAAATCTTAAAAAAAAAAAAACCCTCTTCCTTTGGAAAATAAGTTCACGTAACCCAAATAGAAGTTCAACTAAGTGGGACGCCTGGGTGGCTCAGTTGGTTAAGCAGCTGCCTTCGGCTCAGGTCATGATCCCAGCGTCCTGGGATCGAGTCCCACATCGGGCTCCTTGCTCAGCAGGAAGCCTGCTTCTCCCTCTGCCTCCAGCCTGCCACTCTGTCTGCCTGTGCTTGCGCTCTGTATCTCTCTCTCTCTCTCTCTAACAAATAAATAAAAATCTTTAAAAAAAATAAAAAATAAAAAATAAAAAAAAAAAGAAGTTCAACTAAGTGACTCCACTGCTAAAGAGCACATGGTAGGAAAGAAAAGAGCTAGCTTTAGGGATCTTCCAGCGTTCTTTCTTAAAGTACCTTTCCAGACTCTACCCACCACCTCTTCTCCTGAAGTTGCCTATTTGGGGTGGACCCCTCCAGTTCTAGTTGTATTATCTAGCCCCAAAGTGACCAGGAGCAGATCTTTGCTTATTCATGTGAGGGTCCTCATATCTTTCTATTCCCAATAACAAGAGTCAATGTTCTCATTAGATCAGGCAGCAATCTCCTAGCAGTATTCTTTGGTTTATCTCATTTCTTTTCAATTTGTCTCCCATAATACTACCGGTTCTAAAGTCCTGTGTATGTGGATCACTCCTTCACTCAAAAATCAGTCTTTGGCTCTCAGAGGGCAAAACTGAACCCATTCACCCATTTCACTGAATTTCCTACTATGTGCATTCATTCTTTCAATGATGTATATCATTCATCTGTAAGGGCAGGCATTTGCTAAGCACGAGGAACACAGCGAGGAATACAGACAAGTTAACAGGATGCAGGACCATTGTGATGAGCAGGGATTTTTTTAAAGATTTGACTTATTTATTTGACAGACAGAGTTCACAAGTAGGCAGAGAGGCAGGCAGAGAGAGGGGGAAGCAGGCGCCCTATTGAGCAGAGAGCCCGATGTGGGGCTTGATCCCAGGACCCTGAGATCAGGACCCAAGCCAAAAGCAGAGGCTTAACCCACTGAGCCACCCAGGTGCCCCTGATGAGCAGTTTAATAGAGAGACACACATGGTGTTAAGAACAGAAGACCTACCAAATCCAGTCTGGATGGGTTTATCAGAAAACATGTCCTGGAAGAAATGATACCAAAAAACGAAATCTAAAGGGCAAGAAGTTATTAGGAAGGCGCTGATGAGCAAGAAAGTAGCCTTGGGAGGTATGCCTGGGTGGCTCAGTCAGTTAAGCATGGACTCTTGATTCTGGCTCAGGTCATCTATCAGGGTCATGGGATCCATCCCTGAGTTGGGCTTCACACTCAGTGTGGAGTCTGCCAGAGATTCTCTCTCTCCCTCTGCCTCTGGCCCTCCCCCTGCTCTTGCTTTCTGTCTCTCTAAGATAAACAAATAAATCTTTTTTCAAAAGAAAGTGTAAAGAGAGAAAAAGAGAAAGGAAGAAAAGAGGAAAGGAAAAGAGAGAGAGAGAGGAAGGAAGGGAGGAAGGAAGGAACAAAGGAAGGAAGAAAGAGAAGGAAGAAAGAAGCCTTGGGAGAACAAGGGGTCAGAGAAATGGAGCAAGGGGTCGGAGAAAGAGGAGTAGTCTAGGGAAGAAGACATATGTGCCCAGGCCAATCAGCGGATGGGGCAGTGGAGAGGAAGAAAAGTGAAAAGATAACTAGAATCAATAGGACGTGATAACAAATTAGATGTGGGAGGGAAGGGAGGGGGGCAGAAACCAAAATGACTACCAGATATTTAGCATGAGGAATGTGCGCACAGTAATGTCTTATAACACAGTGGATAAAAGTATTTCATAAGGTGTGGGGTGCAAGCGTGGCTGGCTCAGTCAGTTGAGCGTACAACTCTCGATTTCGACTCAGGTCATAATCTCAGGATCATGAGATCAGCCCCTTGTCGGGCTCCGTGCTCAGTGTCAGGGGCGGGGGGACGTATGCTTGAGAATCTCTCGCCATGTCTCTCTGTCTCTGCCTCTTATGTTCTCTAAGTAAATAAATAAATAGTATTTTATAAAGTTCTGAAGTCTAATGAGAATTTTTGGTCATTATGGCATCTTGGGTACAGATAAGAACATTTTAAAAGTTGAGCTCTTGAGAAGGATGAATTAATATACTTAACAGAAGGATGTGCACCAAATAGCTAACATTTCCTAAATTAGGACGGTGGTTTTTTTACTCATCTATATATTCTAAATGTTTTGATATGAACACACATTACTTTTTGACGTGAAAAATATAGGGGTATTTTAAACAAAGTATTACTTAAAAACCATATATATGCAAATACGTGTGTGTGTGTGTGTGTGTGTGTGTGTGTGTGTGTACATATGTTATATTAAGGCTTATATGCGATAGGAGGATGAGGCAAGTTGTACGAAAATATGACAATTTTTACATTGTTCTGGGACCAATATGATCCCTATTTCTTGTTTAAAAAAAAACAAAAGAATTTCACTTTTGTAAAAATACAAATGAAGTAGCACCATCTGGCATTCAGATTGAATTCATCTGGTGAAGTGTAGCAAAGTAATATTTCAAGGCTCACAACATCTACTCCTATGTTCCCTATGGTGTTAACTTCAAGCTCCATACTGAAGAAAGCAGTAAGCAAGGCTGGTGTTCAGGGCCTAGCGTAACTCATCAATAGTGCTGAGAAATTAAGGCAAAAATCTCTCTCATAAAGATCATGAACGTAATTATTTGAATTTATTCTCTTCTACCCCCAGGCCTTCTGGCTCATAGAAGTCAAGTTGTTTTACCATTAGAGGCATGACTGTGTTCTTTTTATTTGTTATTTGCTGCCTTCATCTCACAGGGCTTGAGGTCACTACAGACCTTTAGCTCCCCATTAAAAATGAGGAAAACAGGGCACGTGAGTGGCTCCGTCAGGTGAGTGTCTGCCTTCGCCTCAGGTCATGATCCCAGGGTCCTGGCATCGAGCTCCACATCAGGCTCCCAGCTCAATGGGAGGTCTTCTTCTCCTTCTCCCTCCCACCCCCCTTCTCTCAAGTAAACAAATAAATAAAATCTTTAAAACAAAAAATGAGGAAAAGGGCATATTCTCACTTCACAATATTCAGCACTTTGAAAAACTAAGTAATGTTATTTCTATCAGATAATGGCTCTGAGGAAGAGCTAGTGACGATCAGCTGACTACTCAGTTTGGCCTCCATGGCAAATGCAAACTACCTACTCACCAAACAGGTTTCGTGTCCTTCTGGATGCACAGCTCTACTGGGTGCAGCCACATGGCTTGTTGGATGAGGACGGTGACAGTGGAGATGGAGAAAAGCGATGGATCTGAGGTTAGAATCACCGGGACTCAGTCACAGACTGCATGTGGAAGATGAGGAGAGAAGGCCGTATCAAAAATGACTTTCAGATATCTAGCCTGAGGAGCTACATGGACAAGAGGGTCCTGTAATGACATATAGAAAAGTACTAGACTGATAAGGGAATCATGAAGTGTAAGGAGAATTTCAGTATGACATTGTGACATGGGTGACAACAGTGGAACATGAGCAAAAATTGTTTACCACTTATCATCCTGGTCTGTAAAAACCACCCACTACCCCCATACATTGTCTTTCTCCACCCACTGACTAAATGCAGACAACTCCCGGCCCCCGTATCTGGCGGAGACATTAAAAAAAAAAAAAAAAAAAAGGAAGATGGGTCTTTGAATAACCACGGAAGCTACACAGTTTCTCATGGCCACTCCGACAAATTACCACATATGAAGCGGCTCAAAACAACACAAATGTATCCTCCCACATGTCTGGAGTCAGTAGTCCTAAACAGCTCAGCAAGGCTGCATCCCCTCTGGAGGCTCTGTTTCCTTGTCCTTTGTAGCTTCTAGAGGCTGCCTCCATGGCTCTTGGACCCAACTGCCATCTTCAAAACCAGCAGCAGAGTATTTCAGTCTCTCGCTTGGTTCCTCTACCTCTGTAACGCCATGGCTTCTGGGACCATCCTATGCTTCCCTCCTTCCCTTTTAATAACCCTCGTGATTACATTGGGCCCATCCAGATAACTCAGGATAATCTTCCCATCTCAAACTCTTTAACATAGTAACATCTTCAAAATCCCTTTTCGATGTAAGGCAACACATTCACAGGCTCTGGGGATTGTGACACAGGCATTTTGGGGGGTGTGGGTGGTGAAATTATTCTGCTTACAACAGGAAGTACTTTGTACTTCACGTGAGTGAGAGAAAAACAGGTACTGCATTAATCCATTAACTTCAGGGGTTTATCTCTTACTAGCTGGTATTGCTTTAACTAATAGCATTTATAAATCCAACAGGAAACATCTGTTCCCTAGCAGAACTGTAATTAGGATAGCAACTACACCTTACTCCCTTTTGTTACTAAAAAACTGCCCTACAAGTACCATGTTATAAATGTTTATAATGGTGGTAATGGCATCACCTTAATGATAGCTAGAAATAGACTAGGAGTAGATCAGATTTTATTTTAGCAAATAGTTTCTGTCTTTACCTATGTTAAAACTTTAATCAGAACTTTTAACACCTGAGGGAAAATTAGCTATTTTACATCTTTACTTTCTTTGCCTGAATTATTTCTAGTCAAGGTGCTGCCAAGAAATAAAATGGTACAAAAAGAAACAAGGACATACAAAGATACAAGATAACGTATAGACAAGGTTCAAATAGTCACACACTTAAAGGGGTTTTTTCCCTCCCTTTCATGAAATATTGCTTTGAGGTCAAGTCAACCCCAATGTCCACGGACTTTACTTTGTATAAACTTTGTACTGCCATCATAATTGGGTTATCAACAAATGTTGTTTTTATGAGAAGAAAACTAAAGGATGAGGTAGGTCATGTTCCCGCTAGACATTCATCACCAGCAAATTCCTTATTACTCTAATGACTATTCACTGGGAAAAAATTTTAATGCGCTTTCATGTTTTCCAATTTAAAAAAAGAATCAGAGTTTAATGCAAATGCATTTTTAACATTTTTCTGTGCTTTAGGGGAGCTGCTTTTAGGAGGGAAATGTAATGAATGTTTTTAATCATACTAAAATGGTTTGCCCAGAGTGTGTGGTTTAATTCAACTTCTCAATGACAACAAAATAGAAGAGACTAAGCACATTTATCAGCCAGGGTTACTCCTTCTCAACATGGTTACCAATTGCTTAAATATATTTGGAAGATAAAATTTATTTCAGAAAACAAGAACAAAGAAGCCTACCTGGTTAATTTTCACCATCTTTTTTTCCCCACATAGATCTATACGGATCATTGCCACTCTTCTGAGAACACCCAACCTCATGACTCCGAGCTGTTCCCATCCTCAAAACACACCTCACCTATCCCACAGATGCATTCCTTTCCCCTTTTCCCTAGTTTGTTCTTATGTGCCCTTCAGGTTTTCAATAAATTCTTAATGTCATCGATGAAAATGTCACTGCTGAGAAGATTTAAGTCCCATTGTTCCACTCAGGCCTTTAACTGCAAAGTAAACAACCTGCTTTCGATAAGCTTGTCCTCAGATTTAAACTGAACAGAAATCAAAGAATAATTTCTGTGCCATTTCTCGTTTCCTTGATTTGAATCATGCTCTTGGAGATGCCGTCTAAATAACTCCTTAAAGATGTTCCAATTGCCTTATCGTGTCCACATCTCCTCACTGCTTTCAAAAGTGCCACGGCCAAACCTCCATGGTATTAAATAATGCCTTTCTCGTCTCAGTCCGGAAGACAGGGGTTATCATGGGGAAGCAGATTTGAAGACTACAATAAGGAAAAGTGATAGACACTTTCCCACACCATGAAGAATTGATCTGTAAATGCTGACTGGTTCTTGAGAAGGAAAGAATGGATACAGAACATAAATTATCTGAGAGAAGGATTTTCTCCCGACTTACATCTACTGCCACTGCAAGATATCTGTACAACAGACATCCATAACCTTAAAGAAGTTCCTAGAAAATGAAATATCTGATCATTATCACATGTTCTGTCATTAAAGATGCTTCAGAATATATGTGAGCAGTTATAAAATACCATAATTCCAAGTTTTCCTTTTTTAAAAAAACTCACTAACTGGATTTTGGAAAATGCAACGGAAGGCTGATGCAATCTACTGGGTAATTTGTGCACAATCCACCTGCCACCATTCTAGTAATTTTAAGTAGTCCACCTGCCTACCCACTTATTCTGGTTCTCTGTAGCATCCATTTTCTGGCCTATTTCGTGAAAAAGAAAAGGTATTACCCAAATGTTCTGGACAGCAGGATGAAGCAATAGTGAATGTAGGCAGCGAATCCCAATAAGTACGCCATCCAGTTCTGCCTGGCTTATACCTCTTTGGGCCCCCCCGAGCAACATTCCCTCTGTTGTCTCCAGGACTCTGTTGTCTTTGCACTCTGGGATAATGTGACCAGGAAGCTCCTATACCTGGCAAAAATTTAAACATAGCAGTTATAAAGTAGCTCCATAACTCATCAAGAATAAAAAAATACTCTTTAGGGTATTAGGGAGGGCACGGATTGCATGGAGCACTGGGTGTGGTGCAAAAACAATGAATACTGATACACTGAAAAGAAATAAAAAAATTTTTTTAAATACTCTTTAGGTCACCTTTTTTGTCTTTGTGTCTGTTAACTACCCCACTCAAGATCTACCTCACAAGGATATAGGACAGTAGACTTTATTCTAAGGAGTTCAGAATTCTTCACTAAAAGGTATGATTAAGGACTAAAAATATTGCTATCCAAACTAATTAGGAGGAGTTATGGTCTAATTTAGTTCTATGATGTGAAGCTGTTCTGAGTTGGTTTTAGTGGAAACACAAATTCTATTATATTCTAAATTCAATTGCACAATTCCACAGCAAAGAATTGGGTAATCCATACAGCTCTTCAATTTTCTTGCTAAGATTCAAAGTTTTGCTTATTTCAGGTTATGAAATACGAATTATTTCAGTGAATCAACCTCTAATTTCAAGGAGATTTAAGGAACAACTCTTTAATTAGTCTTTATCATGCTTGCTTAAACCTTGCCAGCTATCTCTCTCCAGAAAGTAAATTAAAGTGAGAGGGGAAAGAATCTGAATGACCTGTCATAACACAGCTGGCTACTTGACAGATAAGTCTTCATAAGACCCATCATTCTGAAGAATGACATAATTTTAGTTCCAAGTGCTAAGCGTGCTCAGAAAAAGTTAGAAGGCAGTGCAATGAGAAGTCAGGGTAATAATTTGCGTGTGTGTATGAATGGACTATCTAGGTAAATATTTACATCTGATAAGTAATGCATGTTCATTATTTGTCATTAATTTTTAATAGTTTTCCAGCCTTGGAAATATTTCTTTTCCCAAACAGGTATTCCATTTCTCCATAAGTGTGTTACCAACACAAACATATTAACTTTTGCCACTATTATGTAATTTTTAGTTATTATTCTAAGTGTCCAGCCACAATTCACAAAACAAGCACCTAAAAACCAGGCCTTATGAGTGCCAGAGTGTCATTTTTAAAAAGCCATTTTTATTTTCTCTAAGCCATCAGAAAACATTAGAAGCAGAAAAAACACAAAATAAATAGACTGACAAACACTTCTCTTTTGTTACTCATAGAAAAAGTAACTACTATTATGTGCTCCCAGACTCTGTGCAAAGTACTTTACATGGATTATCTGATTTTTAATCCTCATAAACACTCCCTAAAGATGCTCTATATCATTTCCATTTGACCAAAAGGAAACAGAAACTCAAAGAGGTGAAGCAGCTTGCCCACATCCAATGGCTAGTTGGAAACTGGCTTACAGCTCAAGTTTCAATCTCTCAGGACAAGGTGCTCAGTTACCATATGTTGCCTCCATGCACAGATCCAGGCCCACCTGCAAACTGGAATGTGATGTCCACTCACATGCTGAGGCAGAGATGGTTAGCTGTCTCCAGTTGGTGCCTAATGTTGACGCTGGTAAATGTCCACTCAGGGACTATATTTCTAATGCCCTTTGTATCTAGGTGAGGTTATAATACTTATCAACAGAATATGGACAGAACTGATGTTTGTCACTTTCAGATCCAGCCCATAAAAACCTGCCAGGAGATTCTCTGTACTCACATGCCATCCCATCTTTCATTTCATATCAGCCAGTGTTGTCAGATAAAATGGAGGACACCCAGTTAATCTTGCATGTCAGAAACATGACAAATATCTCAGTGTAAGCATGCCCCATGCAATATTTGGAACATACTTATATCAGGGTCATTGACATTTGGGTTGCTAGATTTAGCAAATAAAATGCATCCAAAACGTAAGTGTCCCAAACATTGCATGGGACATACTTATACTAAGAAGTTATTTGTCGTTTACCTGGAATTCAAATTTAACTTGCGTCCTTTGGTTCACAAACTGGCCCCCTATACGCAGAGGTCAAGGAGACACCAAAAAAGGATGCAGGACACTCCAGATGGGTAGATAGTAGTAGGTTTTAATAAGGGAACTTAATTTATAGGCTTGTCTTGGGCAGTGGCACGACGAGCAGATCTCTGAAACTATGGGGCCAGAATCTTAAAAGTTCTTACAAGTTCATATAAAGACTGGGTTCCATCACATATATCATCCAGAGAGTCTTATCACATTGCTCTCTCAAGACAGCATCCTCGAAAAAGGTTCCCACTGTGTGTAGAGTGGGCAGAGTATACATTTCTAGGACAACCCATGTCCTCTCAATGACTTCCTCCAACAAGTCTTCCAACTTGCTAAAGCTGGCAGTCCAAATAACAACACCTCTAGAGACCTTAGAAGCAGCCGCATGCTGAAGACAGCACAGCCACGGGCAACATGACCATGGCCAAGAGTGTCTCCTCCTTTGAGCTTTACATGAATGAGAAATAAAGTCCTATTGGGTTCAGCCACTAAGATTTCTGACTAATACAATACAAACAATACTGACATGACTAACTCAAATACAAGTTCCAAGAATTTACCCTTCTGGCCTTACACAGAGGTAACCCAGAAAGTGGAAATCACTCAGGTTTGGAGTCACACCAGCATGCCCTGGCTTCACATTTTGGCTGTGCCACCTTTAGCTTTGTGTTTTTAATTTTAAGCCTCAGTTCCTTTTTTTTTTTTTAAGATGTTTTACTTATTCATTTGAGAGAGAGAGAGAGATTGAGCACAAGCAGGGGGAGAGGCAGAGGGAGAGAGAGAAGCAGATTCTCCATCGTGCAGGGAGCCCGATGCAGGACTCGATCCCAGGTCCCTGGGATCATGACCTGGGCCGAAGGCAGACACTTAACCGTCTAAGCCACCCAGGCATCCCGAGCCTCAGTTTCTTTATCTGTAAAATGGTAAAGCCAAGGCTTTCATGGAGAAACTATCATAAAAATTAGATTAAATGATATATCCAAAAAAACTAGAATATTTGGCACATAATAGATCTGTTACTGAATTTTATTATTTTAAAAAATAAGCTAACTTTGCACTCTTAATACTTACTGACATGCAAAATTCTATGCCTTTTTAACTAAAGTTCATTTTGTTGTTTATAATTAATTATTAAATCCCTAAGACTCGGTTTCATAATTAGCTACTTTTTATCTCACTGTCTTTGAACTCAATAATTGGCTTTGCTGATTTTTAA
Source organism: Mustela erminea (assembly GCF_009829155.1). NCBI lineage: Eukaryota > Metazoa > Chordata > Mammalia > Carnivora > Mustelidae > Mustela > Mustela erminea. Next base: position 88,827,429 of record NC_045618.1, read on the forward strand.
GCTGAGATCAGCCTTTCCCTGAGTTTTCTAATTGGACTGGCACTACTAAATGGACAAGCTTTTGTGCATGGTTCTCAACACAAAACCCAAAAGGCACTCTGGACAAAATCTGAAATCTGCCTTTTCTCCTTTTTTGCTGAGCACATCTCAAATTGATCAGCTCGCCAGGTAGAATTCAAAAGTCACTTTCATTTGAAATTGGATAACCATCAAATCACCCTATTACTATTAAAAGCCAGGATGCTCACCATCACAAATCCCAAGACTAAGGCAGACTCCCCATAGATTCAGAACCTGGTTCTCCCTACGGCACAAAATTTTGGCCCACTTTGTGACATACACAGCTTGCTGTCTAATAGGAAATGCGAAGCCTAGTTTGAAATCACTTTTTTTTAAATGGTTTTTGCTGAAACATTTTTAATCAAAGTTTTTTCATCAAAATGAAGCTATGTTTTCAGATGTAAATTGGCTTCCTTAACTCTCTTCTCAAAGAAAACCTAAAAATGAAAGTGAATCCCTGATGCCCCTGAAAGGGTATTCAGGGGCTTATAGAAAGCAGTAAAGGCACGTTTCAATTTTGACTTTTTAAAAAATTAATAAAGAAAGTAATTAACATTTCCCCCTCTCAAACAGCATTTTGAGGTACTTCCAAGTGTGAATTCTAGTAAGTGAAGATCTGAAGAGCACACCTGTATCCAGTGTCCCACACAGCCGAACACAGCCGGCTCCCAGAGTGCTTACGGCCTCTACTTTTATTTCTATTAGTCCACTGCTTGATGTACACCCATAGTGGACTATTGGTCAAATTCAGAAAGTTTAAGAAACATCGACATTGACACCCAATTAAAGGAGGAGCATAAAAGTGATAATGATTCTCAAATTTCCCACCTCAAAGTCCTCTTTTCCAGAATTCAAAATTGCATTCCTCTGATAAAAGTTCTTATACGGAACCTCAGGATGTCTCCAATACTATAAAAGTAAAGTTATGAAGATGAAATAGTGACAATTGCATTAAATTTGCCTTTCTAATTCACTGGGGAGAAAAGATCATCCACACGTGTAAGGCATTACAGAGAAGGGCTTACAAAATGGGAGGCAGAAACGTTTCTCTCTCATCGCATGGAAACAAAACACAAAAAAGATACAAAATAAAGCATTCATTTTTACTTAAAGCACAAAATGCAAGAACTCCAAACAGCAGATTTTTAAACACACACACACACACACACACACACACTTTCTTCTATTTCAGTTGCCTCCGAACCCTGTGATATAGCATTATGCTGCAACTTGGTCCTGGGTGGGTTGTTCTATTTTTCTATTCTTACAACCCTTCCAAAGGTTTGAGAACTTTCAAAAAACTTACAAAAAATTTAAACTTTCAAAAAAATAATCTATGTTTAAACATCTTTTTTATCCTAAAATCAAACACAAAATAATGTCATTTTTTTTAATAATTTTTTATTTTTTATAAACATATATTTTTATCCCCAGGGGTACAGGTCTGTGAATCACCAGGCTTACACACAATCACCAGGTTTACACACTTCACAGCACTCACCAAAGCACATACCCTCCCCAATGTCCATAATCCCACCCCCTTCTCCCAAACCCCTTCCCCCCAGCAACCCTCAGTTTGTTTTGTGAGATTAAGAGTCACTTATGGTTTGTCTCCCTCCCAATCCCATCTTGTTTCATTGATTCTTCTCCTACCCACTTAAGCCCCCATGTTGCATCACCACTTCCTCATATCAGGGAGATCATATGATAGTTGTCTTTCTCCGCTTGACTTATTTCGCTAAGCATGATACGCTCTAGTTCCATCCATGTTGTCGCAAATGGCAAGATTTCATTTCTTTTGATGGCGCACCCGAATGTTTATAGCAGCAATGTCCACAATAGCCAAATAATGTCATTTTTAATTTATTTGTTGAACCATACTCTATCAGTTTAAAGTAAATAGTGTAGGGGCACTTGGGTGGCTCAGTCAGTTAAGCGTCCCCCTCAGTTTCAGCTTAGGTCATAATTTCAGGGTCATGAGATCATGGAGTCGGCTTTAAATTCTCTCCCTCCAGGGTGCCTGGGTGGCTCAGTCAGCTAAGTGTCTGCCTTTGGTTCAGGTCATGATCCTGGGATCCTGGGATCAAGCCCTGAGTCGTGTTCCCTGCTCAGTGGAGAGTCTGCTTCTGTTTCCTTCTGCCCGTCACCCTGCTTGTGTGCTCTCTCTGTCTCATTGTATCTCTCTTGTTCTCAAATAAATAAAATCTTTAAAAAAGAAAAAAAAAAGATTCTCTCTCCTCTCCCTCTGCCCTGCCCCTGCTCAAATAAATAAATAAATTGTGCATATTTCTTGTTAAATACATCTTAATACTTTCAGATCATTACACTTAAATGTATGACATTTAGAGGGCATGAAAGATACTGCAATCTTGGGCTGTGCCTTTTATCATCACAACTTCTAATAGCAATGTAAGGAAACAAATAGTAGCTACACTTGTGGTGAACAAAGAATAATGTATAAACTTGTTAAATCATTAAGCTGTACACTGGAAACTAATGTAACTCTATATGTCAACTATATCCAAATTTTTAAAAGTAAAAAAAAAAGATAATGCAAACTTTAATATTCTTATCTAAAATATGTGTTTTTAACCTCACAATATTACTTTATCATATAATTTTCAAAAATGATGGAATGAAATAATGAGATTACCTCTTACTGTAAAAGGAGTTAGAGTATCAAAAAAGGTTTGCAAATGCCCAAGCTCTATTGTGTTCATTACTGATCAACTACAGGTTGGAGAAAATGCAGTTTTCAGTGTCTCAACGCCAAGACAGAGACGCTTGTATTGCTTGAAGCAGAGTACACAAGGGTGGATTTGGAGTCAAGAGACACACAGCTTCAAAACTGGTATAATTGGAAGCCATAATGTGGAGTTTCCCAATGGACACAACTGTTCAGTTTCCTCCAATGAATGAGTTAGGAAGGCAGATGGTTATATTGGTCCAGAGTTGCAAGTTTGATAGACAGATGCGATAGAAAACAGAGGGCAAGGGAGTTGAAAATTCTGGTAAGAAAGCAATTAAAATTCTTCACTGGGTAGCATAAGTTCTAGATAGATTGAAAAAAAATAAAGTAGAAAGAAGCCAGCCAGGGCATAACTGGAAAGACCAGAGCAAAAATATTAGGAATGAGGTGTTTGTGGAGAGAAGAAATTTTGTGGTTGTGTTTGCAAAATGGAACGCTGGTTGTTAAATAGTTTTCTGAGGGTAGGGAAAGATTGATAAGAGATCTTGTGATAAGATCCTGAAGGTTTGTGCAGGTAAAGGTCCCTATATAAAGAATGGCAGGAAAACTCTAAGGGGGCTTGAGGGATTTTCCAGATGCATATTGCAAAATACCCAAATTGACAGGAGTCAGTGGAAGAGAGAAATACTGTAATCCAGATGCCAGGGTTCTAAATGAATTGTGGGGATTAACCAGAATACATTGTTAGAAAGATGGATTTTTTTTTCTTTTTAATTTAAATGGCAAGGCATCAGGGCCAAGTTCTTCCCCTCACTAGCTAATCTTGGACAACTTATTTACTTCCTAGGCCTCCTTTTCCTTATCTGTAAATTACAGTTAACAAAGTTTCATAGGATTTTGTGAGGATTACACAAGCCTAGTTAAAGAAACTTAAGAGTCTTAGAGAAACTTGTGTTCTTCTATGTCCTTTCATTTCCAGCTGCACACCCGAGTTCATTTCTTTCTTGTAATACCTTGATAAATGCACCCAGTAGTTATCAACACACACTACTAACATTTTCCTTTCCAACCTCTGCCCATGGAGTAACACTCTCTTAGACACAGGTATGCCTTCCACGTTAGTGCAGGCACCTAACTTACCAAGGGTTTGGCTGTATGTGTTAGGTGGATCTTCATTTTCCAGCCTCGGGTCTCAGCATTCTCACTGCCCACTGATCAACCTTAAACCAATGTCACATATTTTAGTTGTTTTCGTGGCAGCACTCCACTTCCAGGTACGAAATTCTATTATGGCCAAGATATTTAATACCATGACTAGCATTAAAGGCCGTGAACAGAGTTGAATGTGTTAGAAGACAGGGCAGCCCTAGAAAGATGAACCAGGATGGAGGAAAGGAAGAGCAAACCTGAAGAAAAAGCAGAGGTGCCCCAGTGAGCTTATGACTCAGGGCAGGTGCCCAGATATCCAGAATGGAATTCACTAAACTTGAGCTCCTGTTGGAATCTGGGGACAAATGAACTCCTTGGATGATGAAACTGGGTGAGACTCTAGGTTTTGCTCGGTTTGATGCCTAAGGTAGCTCATTCATCAGAATTCTGGTTCCATTATCTCTCTGAATCCTTCAATTTGAACTTTTTTTTTAATGTCACAACTTTTTTTTAATTTTTTTAATTTATTTTCAGCGTAACAATATTCATTGTTTTTGCACCACACCCAGTGCTCCATACAATCCGTGCCCTCTCCAATATCCACCACCTCCCACCCCCCGCCCCTTAAAAACCCTCAAATTGTTTTTCAGAGTCCATAGTCTCTCGTGGTTCACCTCCCCTTCCAATTTCCCTCAACTCCCTTCTCCTCTCTAACCCCTATTCAAAGTGTTATAGCACTTCAGAGCCATATCCAAATTTTGACACTTAAGGCCTTTCGACTAATGTACATGATTCACCAAAAAAAAAGAAGGTGAAACTGACTTCTATCAGGTAAAATTTGGGACTGAGTTTTATCAGAAATTTCTGCTTGAGAGGAAAGTGAAAATCTGTTGCAGAATTATACCTTTTGGCAAAGTTTCCTAGTTCTACCATAATACATAAAAAATTTGAAGGGACGGGGGGGTGGGAGGTTGGGGTACCGGGTGGTGGGTATTATAGAGGGCACGGATTGCATGGAGCACGGGGTGTGGTGCAAAAATAATGAATACTGTTATGCTGGAAATAAAAAAAAAAAATTGATTCCTTAAATTTTCAAAAATAAGTGTAATTATTGTCATCACTCTCAAATACCCACTATCGCACCACCACCTCCACTTGCTATTTTCAAGGCCATCATCATGACCATTCTCTTTCTCCCCATCCTTCTCGTCACTAAATAGTTTTGAGTGTCTCCTTTCTGAGGACATTGTGCTAGGTTCTGGGCTTGCCTAAGCATATACGCACAGTCTGAGGCTGTACACTTTCTTTAATCTCCCTAGGATGTGCTGGTAATGAGTAGTGTTGGTAAAAGGTCTCCCCCCCCCCCAAAGTCTTGTGTGCTCAAGAAGTATTGAGGGATTCCTGGGCGGCTCAGTTGTTAAGCATCTGCCTTTGGCTCAGGTCATGATCTTAGGAACATGGGACAGAGTCCCATATCAGGCTCCCAGCGCAGTGGGGAGCCTGCTTCTCCCTCTGCCGGCTCCTTCCCCTGCTCGCATAAGCACATGCTCTCTCTCACACACACACAAATACAATCTTTTTTTTTTTTTTTTTTAATTCCCCCAGAGACAAACCATGAGACACTGTGGAATCTGAGAAACAAACTGAGGGTTTTGGAGGGGAGGGAGTGAGGGATTGGGTGAGCCTGGTGGTGGGTATTAAGGAGGGCACGTATTGCATGGAGCACGGGGTGAGGTGCATAAACAATGAATTCTGGAACACATACACACACAAAAAAAGATTAAATTAAATTTAAAATAATAAAATTAAATAAATTAAATAGCTAAATTCATTAGGGATTTGGGGAGGAAAATATGTCACATTGAGACAATTAAGTTTGTGGTTTCTAAAAATAAAATGAAGTAAGGATTAAAAAAAAAAAATTCCCCCATCCTACCCAAGAGCCCACTTGGTGGGTTCTATTAGACCATTGCTTTAGGTTCAGCAGTCACAGTGTCATTATTTTTTTTTAAGATCTTACTTATTTATTTGACAGAGAGATCACAAACAGGCAGAGAGGCAGGCAAGGGGGGTGGGCAGGCTTCCCGCTGAGCAGTGAGCCCGAAGCAGGGCTCAATTCCAGGACCCTGGGATCATGACCTGAGCCGAAGGCAGAGGCTTTAACCCATTGAGCCACCCAGGCACCCCCACAGTGTCATTATTGAATAGAGCTCTCCCAATGCCCCCAAAGCTGTTGGAAAGAAGGAAGAAGGGAGGGAAGGAGAAAGAAAAGGAGAAGGAGGGAAAGAGGGAGAATCTAATATACCTATGTCTAGAGAAAAAAAAGATTGTGTTCAAATGAGAAAATTGATCAGTTCACAAAGTATGACTTAAATAGGCTCATAATCTACCAGATCCACAAATTCCTCAGAACTCTTGGATATATTACCTCCTCTTCAGATTAAGAAGATGCACACACATAGCTTGTGTGGCTCTCCTCAAAGGATAGTTAAAGCCATTTATATTAATAGTGCCAACAGAATCCGAATCTGCCTCCTTGTAATATCTGTCCATTTGTCTAGCTACCACCCGAGGAGATAGGGTAAGTCTCATCCCTCAACTCTTCTATGTCTATTAATGTGACTCCCATAAATCTGTTCTCCCAGCTGAACACCCCAGGATCCTTCACTCTTCCTTGACGGACAGGACTTCAGTTCCCATGACTGCTTTTCTCGGAAGGATCCCATTTTGTCCACATCTAAGACGGCACTCTGGGTCACAGAGCACTCTTGCAGAGTGGAACCACATATTGTACTGCCAAACTGTGCCCAAGGATGGCACTCTTCTTTGTTTCTTTTTGACAACTAAAGACTCAGATTTGCATCTGCTATCAAGACAGTCACCCCTCCTGCACCAACTTCTGTGCCTGGTGAGTCTGCCAGTGACTACTTCTGAGCACTCTTCAGCTACCTCATGTTGTTCAAAGATGTGCTGCCATGTATTCAGAGAGATGGGGTTAGATCCCAGAGTTCATAGTTGTGCTCTACAAATAAAGTATTACGATGGATGTTAAAATTTTTACAAAGGATATGCTCTCCAGCTGCTCTTCTCTCCCTGAATTCATTAGCATTTCTGAAGATGTTTAATCTCAGGGAACTGACTCCATAGCATATTCAGAATTAGTCCTTATAGCACTGTTACACTTCATTTCTTAAGTCAAAATTTTATTATTTAGCGCTGTTACAAGATTTAGAAAATAACACAGATATATAGTATGATTTTTTGTATAACGATGGTAAGAATCAAAAAAAAAAATCTTGGTCTATAAATTAAGAGGGGGCAGTATATAAACCAGCAAGATGACAACGTCAGAGCAATGTATCACCACATCATTTTAACTATGTAAGTAATAACACAGCCGGTGTTTGTTTACTGATTTTTAGATGCCAAAGACAGTTCTACGTACATTTATATCTATCATCGCATTTAATCCTCAGAAAAACCCTATGAGGTGGGTAAGGAAATGGAAGCCCAGAGAACTTCAAAATATGCTTGTGTTACACAACTAGCGAGTGACAGAATCAAGATCTGAAACCAAGCTATATCGAACCCATACCACTTTCTGGCTCCCATTACTCCCAGTCAAAGGTACTCTGCCTGAAAAAAATCCAGATGCAACACAAGCATGTGGAATGTGTACAATCAGGCTTCAGTGTCCACTGGTTCAACCTAAGAATAATATGGCACTCTCTATCAAAAGCCTTACAATTTACCCCGCAGAAGTTGAACAAGTGTTGAAATATCTATGTTCAGGGGCACCTGGGTGGCTTGTTGATTGAGCATCCAATCTTGATTTCGGCTCAGGTCATGATCTCATTGGTGTGAGATAGAGTCCCTATCCCCAAACCCCTCACCAACAACCCTTAGAGCCCCAAGCTCAGTGTGGAGTCTCCTTGAGATTCTTTCCCTCTGCCCCTCCCCCCCCACTCTCTCTCTCTCAAATAAATAAATCTTTAAAAAAAATAAATTATATGTTCATCAAGGTGAACTGAGGCAAAGTAAATGATAGCAAAAAAAAAAAAAATGAAAATGACCCATTATTCAACATAGGATTTGGTAAATAAATGATGGTACATTATATATACAGTGAGGTTATTGCCCAGTCAAGAATTAGGATTTAGGGGGCATCTGGGTGGCTTAGTGAGTTAAGTGTTGGACTCCATTTCAGCTCAGGTCATGACCCTGGGTCATGAGATCAGAGTCTGCTTGAGATTCCTCCCCGCCTCTCCCTCCCCTTCTGCTCATCCCCCTGCTCACATTAGTATGCTCTCTCTAAAATAAATAAATAAATAAATAAATTTTTTTAAGAATTCTGATTTAGATGTCTATAGACATAAGAGGTGTAGATACAATTTACTGAAAATGCATGTATAAAACAGAATCTAAAATATGATATCATCCATAAAAACATATACATCATTTATATATCTATATGTACATATACACACTCAGTTTTAAAAGCTAAGAGTTATAGACTGAAATGATATCAAAATGTGTCTGTGTATATTTTTCCATTCTTCCTTCATTATTCCAAATTAAACATGTATTTTTATTAAAGAAATAGTTTTAATTCCTATTTTTAATGTTAGTTTTATTTTTTTTAGATCTTTTCTTTTAAGACTTTATTTATTTATTTGACAGAGATCACAAGGAGGCCAAGAGACAGGCAGAGAGAGAGAGGGGGAAGCAGGCTCCCCACTGAGCAGAGAGACCAATATGGGGATTGATCCCAGGACCCTGAGACCATGACCCAAGCAGAGGCTTTAACCCACTGAGCCACTCAGGCATCCCTAATGTTAGTTTTAAAAAAGAATGGCTGATAAGATGTCTACTACCACTTAAATAAGAACTCAAAACAAAATAATGTGATCTCATCTTTGTGAATATCTGTATAATATTTCTATATAATATATATTTATAATTATATAAGATATGTATAATATTTATATTACTATCATATTACAATAAAAGAAAATACAATAAACTTACCATTATCTCTGAGTGGTAGGATTAAGGATGAATTTTAGTTTTCTTCATTTTGTTTGCATTTTTAATTGTATACTGCTTTTGCAATTAAAATGTGTTGTCTTGGGGCGCCTGGGTGGCTCAGTGGGTTAAAGCCTCTGCCTTCGGCTTGGGTTATGATCCCAGGGTCCTGGGATGGAGCCCCGCATAGGGCTCTCTGCTCAGCAGGGAGCCTGCTTCCTCCTCTCTCTCTGCCTGCCTCTCTGCCTCCTTGTGATTTCTGTGTCTGTCAAATAAGCAAATAAATCTTTAAAAAAAAAAAAAAGTGTTGTCTTACACTGTTGGTGGGAATGCAAGCTGATATAGCCAGTCTAGAAAACAGTATGGTGGTTCCTCAAGAAGTTAAAAATAGAGCTACCCTATGACCCAGCAATTGCACTACTGGGGATTTACCCCAAAGATTCAAATGTAGTGATCAAAGGGACACCTGCACTTAAGTGTTTATAGCAGCAATGTCCACAAGAGCCAAACTGTGGAAAGAGCCAAGATGTCCACCAAAAGATTAGTGGATAAAGAAGATGTGGTGTGTTAGCCATCAGAAAGGATGAATACTCAGCATTTACATCGACATGGATGAAACTGGAGGGTTTTATGCCTAGCAAAATAGGTCAGTCAGAGAAAGAGAATTATCATATGGTTTCATAAGAAACAGCCCACAGAGGACCACAGGGGAAGGGAAGGAAAATTGAATGGGAAGTCATCAGAGAGGGAGAAAAACCATGAGAGGCTCTTAACTATAGGAAGCAAACAGAGGGTTGTTGGAGGGGAGGTAGGTGGGGAGATGGGGTAACTGGGTGATGGGCATTAAGGAGGGCACATGATGTGGTGAGCTCTGGGGGTTATACGCAGCTGATGAATTACTGAACACCACATCTGCAACTAGTGATGTACTATATGTTGGCTAATTGAATTTCAATTTTTAAAAATGTGTTATTTTTTTTTTTTTATTTCCAGCATAACAGTATTCATTATTTTTGCACCACACCCCGTGCTCCATGCAATCCGTGCCCTCTATAATACCCACCACCTGGTACCCCAACCTCCCACCCCCCATCCCTTCAAAACCCTCAGATTGTTTTATTTTTAAAAGATCTATTATTAACAATAAGTATTAATGAGTTGTATGAAAAATTGAGCTCAAAAGTGCATAACGACAGCACCAAAAAAAAAGCATGAGTGCTCAAAATGGGTTAAACAAATGTAAATTGTTAATTGTCTCCTAGCACTCAGAGACTAGTCCACTGTGATGCCCCATGAAGAAGATTAAAATTAAAGCATTAACAAAACTTGAAAAGATGAGGACTTCAGCAGCAGCTCTGAAATGTCCTTAATACAAAACACACCAAAAAAGCCATCAATTTGTTTCTGAGATTTTTTTTTTAATGACAAATGGGAAACATTATAGTTTTGTTACTAGGTAAAAGAGATTCATTCAATAAAAGCCTTAGTATTTACTAAATGGAACTACTTTGAGAACTCTGCACAACATAAAAATTAACTTTTCAAATATATGAAAATTGCATATTATATATTTGTGTAATAATAATTGCACAAGCAAGAAATTTGTCAAAATAGAGAGGTATAACACATTCAACAGCCTCTAATTGAAACACAGTATAGCTCATTATTTCTTACCAATAGCTCTGCACTACGTTGATGAACAGAAGGCAGGAACAAGGAACAAGAAGAGCTAAATACAAGCCGAACAAATCTTGTACAAGGGTAATAATTTGCTGTCAGAGAACAAGAAAGGATGCACATTATCTAAGGTTAAATAGGAACATAATAAAGAATCTATAGTTTTGACAACTTAGGGAAAATGCTCTGTAGAAAAAAAAGAGGACATAATATGAGATAATAAAAATATGCCACAATAATTAGAAATTCAGAGTTACTTGAGTCTCATTTTATTCTCATAAAATATACAGCAAATCTGTCCACCTGAAGACTGAGAAATAGAATAGCAAATAATGAAAGCTTTGAAAATGCAGCATGAGAGACAATTCTAAGTGCCACCAAAAACCATGATGGAGTCCTAATTTTCTTCTGGCTAGAAGGTATAATCAATACTCTTCCCAACCATTTGATTAAATGATTAAAGAGTTAAAGATGCCCAGATACTAAAATCTTCACTTGCCTAAGATTAATGTGCATCCTTGCCAGAAAACAGATCATTCCCAAAAATAATGAGTAAGTGGAACCAACAGAGACTGGATTGCTCAGTTTTGTTGCCATATAAGCAAAGAAGAGAAACACTTTAAGAAAAGCCTTTGTCACATGTGGTTTCAAGGCAAAAGCTATCATTTCGCACAAAAGAAGCAGTGCCACAGTTCAAATCCAGAGGCACAAGTCACAAAGAACACAGTGGGGCCTCTGGAGCAAAACGGTGACCTGATCCTGGGCACTGCAAAGAAAAAGCTGATGAAACAGATCCACTGACATAAAATGCCATAAAGGAAATGCTTAAATTTAATGTCATTAACTACAAAGCCCTGGACTTTCTTACTGACCAAGCTAAATATCTCAAAAAGCATTGCTTAAATACACAAGAAGATTGTGTGTGTGTGTGTGTGTGTGTGTAAAGCTTATTGTCTTTCTCATATAATTTACAACTGAATCTGTGTTTCATTAGCTAGCTTCAGCATAGAACTCAACTACATTAATGGGCAATCACAGGGTCAGAACAGAGACAGAGGGTTAGTGAAGTCCCTCAGCCATCAGCAACCAGTTGAAGGTTGAGGGACAAGCCCACCCAAGTTTCTCTGCCATATATCCATCATTAGAGTCATTCTACGGAATTAAGCAGGTGTACCTGGTCAGGGCACCTACCAAATGCAACAAGGAGACACACCTGAGGAATTTTAGTTAAGATTGCATTCAGTCCCAAAGATGCCTATATCATCTGAGAAGGACCGACTTACTTCATGCCGCGAGTCTGGGACAATCTCTACAGAGCTGGTATGTCACCAAGGACCCAGGTCCTTCTATGTTTTTGCTCTGCCTTTCTTGATGTATAACTCTCTTCCTCAAGATCATGCTATAGCATCTGTAAGTTCTATCCCCAATTAAAAAGCTGAAAAATGACAACAAAAAGTAACCTGAGAACACCAGAAACCAGTTTGAAAGCTTCCTCTTCCATTCTTCCCAGACAAGAATAAGACTAACTTCTGACACATACAATTACTGCCTATAATCATTTCAGTTGCAGATTTAGAATAAGTTGTCCCTCTGAGGTAACAATGACATTGTAAAGAAGAATCAGTTATAACACCTCACCTGTGGAGATTTTTTAATCTGGAAACGGGGAAAGACCTCTAGGTAAGTGCCAAATATCTCACAGCCAAGGTAAAGTGTCCATATCTCTTATCAGCTAGGGAAGGGCCAACAGGGTAGCCCTGGAACACTGGTCTACTTTTTAGGTAAACCGGGAATAAGAGTAGTAACTACAGTAACATAAGCACTAACTGCATACCAGATACTCTATTAAGTACTTTATACATATACATATAAATACAAATATGTATAAATACATATATACATATATGTATTATAGAATACAGACTATACTATATGTTCTATACTATATATTAATTATATACTTAGAAATAAGTATAAAGTACTTGACTGCATGAAATCTGAGCAATACCCCTGTGTCTGAAGTACTTTTCTGTTAGCACCGCTTTAAATCTGTAGTACCTGAAGAGTAGGTTTACATAACTTGTCAAAATCACACAGCCAGGTGACAGAGCTGAACTTAACCCTAGATTATGTGTGTCGAGTAGGATGCTGACGCTCAAATGTTCATAGTCCCCTTTCAGATGGACTGTGGCAATGGGCCAAATGCTTTACTAAAACACCTGTTGCTTTTGCAGGAACTTAGAATACTTGCAGCTGAACTGGATAAAAGGTGGGCAGGATAATAAATCGTAAATTCAACACAAACCCTTGGATTGCAAGAAAAACATTCATCTGTGTACCACCATTTGGTAGGCCCATGGATCCTGAACCATGGAGCTTTAAAAGATTTTTTTTTAATTTAGTTGCTAAAATCTTTTGTATGAACTGTATCTTCCCATAAATTAAATATGAGCCAGTATAAATCACCATCATCAACTTAGCTTAGATATTACGTTCATTTCACAACTGTCTATTGCTACAGGGTAAGTCCTTGTTTGAGCATCACACCAAAAAGATAAAAGCCATTGATGCATTTTTCATATTAAGCAAATACATACTCATAACATGAGAGGGGGAGAAGCAATCACAAACCAAAGAATATGAATAGTGAAAGTTATTAAAGCCCATGTACCAAGCCAAGTTAGAGAAAACATAATAGTACAATGAAATGTATCCTTATAAAGATAAAAGTATCCTTTATTGAGTACAAACAACATAGGCGTGAGTGAAAACTATATGGATAGCATGAGAAGACAGGACTGCTGACACTCCCTTAAGTCAGTAAACACTTGCAGTCCTAAAGTGTCACAGGTATCAATGTATCAGGCTCCTTCTGAAAAGTAATAAACGTGCTTAATAATTTTAAAGGTTAAAGAACAAGGTTATCCTTCTGGGTTTTGTTTTGTGTTGCTTTGTTCTGGAAGCAAAAGGCCTACTGTTTTGTAAGGCCATGGCTTGAGAAAATTGGAATTGGGAGTTTTTTGTGTTTGGGATTGGGTTTTCCCTTTCTTTTTTTGCTTTCTTTTTATTAAGGTGAAATTCACACATTATAATATTTATTTTATTTTATTATTTTTTCAGCATTCCAAGATTCATTGTTTATGTGCCCTACCCAGTGCTCCAAGTAATAGTCCCCTCCTTAATACCCATCACCAGGCTCACCCATCCCCCCAAAACCCTCAGTTTGTTTCTTATAGTCCACAGTCTCTCATGATTCGTCTCCCCCTCTGATTTACTCCAATCACTTTTCCTTTCCCTCTCCTAATGTCCTCCATGTTATTCCTTATGATAAGGAAGTGAAACCATATGATAATTGACTCTCTGCTTGACTTATTTCACTCAGCATAATCTCCTCCAGTCCCATCCATGTTGGTGCAAAAGCTGGGTATTCATCCTTTCTGATGGCTGAGTAATATCCCATTGTATATAAAACTACATCCTCTTTATCCATTCGTCTGTTGAAGGGCATCTTGGTTCTTTCCACAGTTTGGCGACCGTGGCCATTTCTGCTATGACATTGGGGTACAGATGGCCCTTCTTTTCATTACATCTGTATTTTGGGGGTAAATACCCAGTAGTGCAATTGCAGGATCATAGGGTAGCTCTATTTTTAATTTCTTGAAGAATCTCCACACTGTTTTCCAAAGTGGCTGCACCAACTTGCATTCCCACCAACAGTGTAGGAGGGTTCCCCTTTCTCCACATCCTCTCCAACACATGTTATTTCCTGTCCTGTTAATTTTGGCCATTCTAACTGGTGTAAGGTGGTATCTCAATGTGTTTTGAATCTCTCTGATGGCTAATGATGATGACCATTTTTTCAAGTGTCTGTTACCCATTTGTATGTCTTCTTCGAAGAAGTGTCTGTTCATCATAAAATTAACCATTTTATAATGAACAATTCAGTGACATTCACAATGTGTGCAATCATCAGCTCTATCCATTTTCAGAACATCTCTCTTACCCCAAAAGAAAACTCTGTACCCACTCAGCAGTTACAACCTACAACACCCTCCCCCGACCAGGCTCTGGCATACACCTGTCTGCTTTCTGTTTCAATAAAGAACTTATGAAATGTGTGTTTTGGTAATTTACCCAGAAGTTTCAAATATTTTTATGAGTTTTTATTATATAATCACTAAGTAAAAGACACAGACTTACTAAATCAAGGAGACAGCAAAATTTAGACTCTGCATTTCTAATGGAATGCCTCTATATTTTTTCCATTTAGTATTTTTACCCACAAATCAACACAGAGTACTATATACTCTGGGTGTAAATAGCCTCTTGTGCTAAAATTAAGAAAGGTGGGAAGGCTGCCCAGGATTATTCTCTATCCTTCCGTATCTATGCCAGTTGTCTAGAATTTTGTTTGGCAAATTCTGACAAATACACTATGTGGGCTCCTAAGTGACAGTCCTGTACCTCACTTTACAAATGTCAAACCATCCCCCAAAACAACTGTGAGCTACTTTGTTAACCATAATATTCTGTTACAGAAAACTATCAAAATTAAACCTGCTACCTTCTAGGCTGGATTCTCCAAAAAGGGTACAGGAAATAATAGTTATAATATAAAACTCTCCCCACGTACAGAACACATGGTCATAACAGCTACAAGTTTGTGTGAAAGGAATGAAAAAGAACATGTCTAAAAGACATTCAGTCATTCCACAGGAGCTTATGATGGGCAGGCTGGGAGCACAACTTGGTAGAAGTCAATTGGAAGGAGATCAGAAAATAACCACAAACGGGACACCTGAGTGGTTCAATCAGTTAAGCATCTGCCTTTGGTTCAGGTCATGATCCTAGGGACTAGAGATCGAGTCCCGCATCAAGCTCCCTGCTCAGTGGGGACTCTCAGTGGGGACTCTCCCTATGCCTCTCCCACTCCCTCTGCTTACACACTCTTTCTCTCTGACAAATAAACAGAATCTTTAAAAAAAAAAAAAAAAGAAAGAAAGAAAATTACCACAAATACTTGAATAGTGCTTTACCCTGCTCCTGGTACTGTTCAAAGCATGACTGGCTGCCTGATTGATTGACTACCTAATTAAGTAATGAACACTTGTGTGTGTGTGTGTGTGTGTGTGTGTGTGTGTGTGTGTTTTCACAATAATCATGCAAGAGAACTACTTTTATTATCATCCTTACTTTACAGAGAATGAAACTAAGACCCAGAGATGTTCAATAATTTATCCAAAGTCACACAGCAGCCAGAGCCAGGATTTGGCCCAGGCCAGTTGGCTCCATGGTCCATGCTCTTAATTCCAAGGTCAAGCTGATACTCTGCCCAAGTAAAAACTCAGAGAAACCTGCTATTTAGTTGCTGAAATTACTTGTGGCATAACTGATTACAACTTACAGAGTACAAAAAGAAGAGACTCCCATTTTATTTGGTGCCTCAGTCTATAGCTGCAAGTAGTTCTCTTGCATGATTGCTGTGAAAATTAAGTGAACACACATACAATCAAAGTGAAAATTATTATGAGGAATATTTCCACAAAATGCAATAGATACAGTCTTCCAAAGTACATGGCATAAAAAGTTAACTGAGCTTACTTTGGGTCTTAATTTTATAATTAGTTTAGAAAAAGAATGTTCTCCACCTATAAATAAAAAACAATGAGTAGTAAGTTTGCTCAGTATTCACCAAAACAAAAATGACTTACAGCACCATTCAGCTTTAAAGTAAACCTTAATTCAGGGCACTGGGCTGGCTTAGTCAGAAGAGCATACAACTCTTAATCTTGAGGTCGAGGGATCAAGCCCCACATTGGGTGTAGAGGTTACTTAGATGTTTTTTAATTTAAAAAAATAAAATAAATCTTAATTCTTCACAAAGTATTGTGAGATAATAGAAAATATATATATCGGTCTCTGCTCGCTCCTAGCACAGAGCTTCGAAAACCCTTGTCATTTCCTAAGTGAGTAAGAGCACTACAAGCATCACTTGTTCTAAAATTTGGTTTTTGACCCTGTCCTTGACACAGGCTCCTAAAACCCTGTACAGTAGCCTCCTTCATCTGCAGGGGATATGTTCAAAGATCTTCAGTGAATGTCTGAAACTACAGATAGTACTAAAGCCTATATAAACACATAGTCCCTGACTTACAGTAGTCTGACTCACTTTTTTTTTTTTTACTTTAAGATGGTAAAAAAAAAAAAAAAGACACACATTTAGTAAAGACCATACTTAGAATTTTGAGTTGTTGTGAGTTTTTTTAAGATTTGATTTATTTATTTGACAGGCAGAGATCACAAGTAAGCAGAGAGGCAGGCAGAGAGAGAGGGGAAGCAGGCTCCCCACTGAGCAGAGAGCCCGATGTGGGGTTCGATCCCAGGACCCTGATATCATGACCTGAGCTGAACGCAGAGGCATTAACCCAGTGAGCCACCCAGGCGCCCCAGAATTTTGAGTTTTGATGCTTTCCCAGTTTTGAGTATTGTACTCAGTACAATACCTCCTCATGACGCTGGGCGGTGGCAGCCACAGTTCCTGGTCAGTCACGTAATCACAAAAGCAAACAACCAATACACTTACAACTATTCCGGTTTTCATTTTCAAGCACAGTATTATTCAACATATTAAATGATATATTCAACACTTTATTATAAAATAGACTTTGTGTTAGATGATTTACCCAACCGCATGCCTAAATATAAGAGTTCTGGGCACATTTAAGGTAGGCGAACCTAAGATAGGATGTTCTCTAGGTTAGGTGGTATTAAACGCACTTTCAATTATGGTATTTTCAACTTAAGAAGAGTTTATCGAGACATAACCCCATCATAAGTCAAGGAAGATATGTACTATTTTTTTCCTATACCTACACACCTATAATAAAGTTTAATTTATAGATTAGACACAGTAAGATATTAACAATAATAAAATTGAATAATTATAACAATATATTATAACAGTAGTTACATGAATGTGGTCTCTCCCTCGCTCTCTAAATATCTTATTGTACTATACTCACCCTTCTCATCTTGTGATGATGTGAGATGATAAAACTCCTATGTGACGAGATGAAGTGAGGTGAATGACACAGGCATTATGGCATAGCCTTATGCTACTACTGACCTCCTGACATGGGGAGGATCATCTGTTTCCAGGCCATGGTTGACCACAAGTAACTGAAACCATGGAAAGCCAATCCACAGGTAGAAGGGGACGACTCTAAATTCTTCAGTGAGGGATGCATGGGTGACTCGCTCAGTTAAGTGTCCGTCTTTAGCTCAGATCATGGTCTCAGGGTCCTGGGATCATGCCCCACATTGGGCTCCCTGCTCAACGTGGAGCCTGCTTCTCTCTCTGCCTTGTGCTCCCCCTTTTGTCTCCCCCTCATGTTGTCTCTGTCTCACACATACACACAAATAAACAAATAAAAGCTTTTTTAAAAAAATTCCTAAGTGATAACAGCACTAGGAGTATTTTTTGTTCAAATGAGGCAACTCTGGGTAGGCTCCCGGATGGCTTCCTGGAGGGGCACCCAAAATACCAGGCCTGATCAAAAGCTTAGAATTTTTAGCTCCTTTCCCTTCCCCTACTTCTCTAGAAAGAGGAGTGGGGCTGGAGATGAAGTTAATAACCAGTCATGATGACATGAGTAAGCCTCCAATACCACAGGTTATGTGGCATTCTCAGACTCCTGAACACAACCATACTGTGGGGAGGGAGTGGTGATACTCCCCAACTCCATGGGGAGAGAAGCTCCTGTGCTTAGGACCCTCCCAGACTTCACCTATGTATCTCTTCATCTAGGTATTAATCTGTATTCTTTATCATATTCTTTAATAAACTAATAAACAGACATAAGTGTTTCCCTGAGTTCTGTGAGCCACTCTAGCCACCTTATCAAATTGGCAGAGAGGATCATAGGAATCTCTGATAGAGCTGATGGGTTGGAAACACACGGAACAACCCAAGCTTGAGATTGGCATCTGAAGCAGGGCTGTCTTGTGGGACTGAGCTCTCCATCTGTGGGATTTTATATTATCTCCAGGTACAGCGTCAGAACTGAGTTTAACTGCAGGACACCAGCTAGTGTCACAGAATTGCTTCGTTTGGAAAAACCACACAGACATCTGGTGTCAGAAGTGCTGTGAGTGTGGCAGTAGTGTAAGGGTAAAGGAGAGATGCAGGAAAGGCACAGGAGATGGAGCACTGGGATTTTCCCTACTCAAGAGGGAGAGACTGTTTTTCCTAATACAAGTACTCGTTTGTTCCCTGAATTTTCCAGATCCTCTAATTTCCACTCTATCCCTCTTTGTTCTAACTTGACCATAAGATTTCAAATACTCTATCATACATGCATCCCTGCTTCAAGAAGCTTTGAAAGCTTTCCAGTAAATCACAGAAGAAAGCACAAGCTGACAACTGCAATTCACAAAATATGATCCTGCCTGGCCACACAGCAGGTACCACAGTTTGTTTGCTTACTGCTAGATAGAGGAATCTAGGAAAAGCCTAGGAAGATACATGTAGAGTTACAGTAGCCAAGCCCCCTAATAAGCTCAGTTATTTTAAAAAGGCACCCTATTTTAAGGATATCCAAGTACATATTTTAGTGTTCTGATTGTCTAAGCATCAGGTTGTCTCATTTCCCAAGGTCACCACCAATCTCCAAAATCCCATTCCATCCTTTAGGTTACCTATGTTCTAGACTAGCCCTATCCAAAGAATTTTCTCTGATGAAGCAAATGTACTCTATCTGCACTATCCAAGCCAGTAGCCACTATCCATTTGTGCCTAGTGAGTACTTGGTTCAAATGAATTCTGAGTTTAATTTCATTTCAATTAATTGAAATTTAAGTTGCCACATATGACGAGTGGCTACCATATTGGACATGGTAACCTTAGACAAAGAGACCTAATTGGCCCTCCCCACCCTTTACTCATTATTACATGAATATTTATTGTCTATATGCTTTGAGCCAGGCATCACAGGCTCTGGGAGATAATAGTGAACAAGACAACTCTTTTTTTTAAGATTTATTGATTTTATTTTAGGGGGAAAATGTCAGAGGAAGAAAGAGAAAATCCTCAAGCAGACTCCCCATTGAACATAGAGCCTGATACAGGGCTATCTCCCAGGACCCTGAGATCATGACGAGAGCCGAAAACAAGAGTCAGACACTCAAATGACTGAGCCACCCAAGGCACCCCAAGACAACTCTGTCTTTACGAATGTTGAGGAAGATAGCTATATTTCAATTACACAAGTGATGATGCCAAATCATAGTTTCATGCCTCATCAATTCTAAGGTATTTAGTTTTTTCATACATTAACATTTCTAAACTCAGGATGTGTTATATCAACAACATCTTACAACTACTGCCAGCCAGGCCAGTCATGCCTGCACATGCAAGACAATACCATTATCCATTTGTGCCTAGCTCTTCTTAGTGGCACGCATGCCTTACAACATTTTGGCCAACATATTACATGAGGTGCATTTAAATAAAGTCATTATCAGAAAATAGTTAGTTAACGCTTTCTGGTAAGATCGAGGTATCTATTTGATACCTCCCAGTAAAGTCAAGTACAGATTTGGTATCCAGTAGCTTGGGATAAAATTTCAAAGACAAGAGTGGAACACCCTGTTAAGAACTGTCGAACCACAAGTGCACTGAAAAATACAAGGAAAAATAACACTGTGTAGAAGAACATGGATATTATCAATTATATATGGAAGAGTGATTCAGAAGAGTCAGATTCTAAATTTAAAAACCTATTAGGAATATTATTTTGTTTATATTTTCCTTTTTACAAATACACAAAAATAAAATGCGATAAAATCCATATTACATAAATCAAAAAAAAACCCTCCCTCTCAATAGCATGAAATAAGAATTATGAAGAAAAAAATCATATCATGGATTAATTATGAGTCAGTTTTTTCCTATAATATATAAAATAGTTGAGTGTTTTCCAATATACACATTTTTTAATTTATTTTTTTTATTTTTTTTATAAACATATAATGTATTTTTATCCCCAGGGGTACAGGTCTGTGAATCGCCAGGTTTACACACTTAACAGCACTCACCATAGCACATACCCTCCCCAATGTCCATAACCCTACCCCTCTCTCCCGTTCCCCCTCCCCCCAGCAACCCTCAGTTTGTTTTGTGAGATTAAGAGTCACTTATGGTTTGTCTCCCTCCCAATCCCATCTTGTTTCATTTATTCTTTTCCTACCCCCCAAACCCCTCATGGTGCACTCCACTTCCTCATATCAGGGAGATCATACGATAGTTGTCCTTCTCCGATTGACTTATTTCGCTAAGCATAATACCCTCTAGTTCCATCCACGTCATCGCAATGGCAAGATTTCATTTCTTTTGATGGCTGCATAGTATTCCATTGTATACATATACCACCTCTTCTTTATCCATTCATCTGTTGATGGACATCTAGGTTCTTTCCATAGTTTGGCTATTGTGGACATTGCTGCTACAAACATTCGGGTGCACGTGCCCCTTCGGATCACTATGTTTGTATCTTTAGGGTAAATACCCAGTAGTGCAATTGCTGGGTCATAGGGCAGTTCTATTTTCAACATTTTGAGGAACCTCCATGCTGTTTTCCAGAGTGGTTGCACCAGCTTGCATTCCCACCAACAGTGTAGGAGGTTCCCCTTTCTCCACATCCTCACCAGCATCTGTCATTTCCTGACTTGTTCATTTTAGCCATTCTGACTGGTGTGAGGTGGTATCTCATTGTGGTTTTGATTTGTATTTCTCTGATGCCAAGTGATGTGGAGCACTTTTTCATGTGTCTGTTGGCCATCTGGATGTCTTCTTTACAGAAATATCTGTTCATGTCCTCTGCCCATTTCTTGATGGGATTATTTGTTCTTTGGGTATTGAGTTTGCTAAGTTCTTTATAGATTTTGGACACTAGCCCTGAATCTGATATGTTGCTTGCAAATATTTTCTCCCATTCTGTCAGTTGTCTTTTGGTTTTGTTAACTGTTTCCTTTGCTGTGCAAAAGCTTTTGATCTTGATGAAATCCCAATAATTCATTTTTGTCCTTGCTTCCCTTGCCTTTGGCGATGTTCCCAGGAAGAAGTTGCTGCGGCTGAGGTCAAAGAGGTTGCTGCCTGTGTTCTCCTCAAGGATTTTGATGGATTCCTTTCTCACATTGAGGTCCTTCATCCATTTTGTGTCTATTTTTGTATGTGGTGTAAGGAAATGGTCCAATTTCATTTTTCTGCATGTGGCTGTCCAATTTTCCCAACACCATTTGTTGAACAGACTGTCTTTTTTCCATTGGACATTCTTTCCTGCTTTGTCGAAAATTAGTTGACCATAGAGTTGAGGGTCTATTTCTGGGCTCTCTATTCTGTTCCATTGATCTATGTGTCTGTTTTTGTGTCAGTACCATACTGTCTTGATGATGACAACTTTATAATAGAGCTTGAAGTCTGGAATTGTGATGCCACCAACTTTGGCTTTCTTTTTCAATATTCTTTGGCTATTCAAGGTCTTTTCTGGTTTCATAAAAATTTTAGGATTATTTGTTCCATTTCTTTGAAAAAAATGGATGGGATTTTGATAGGGATTGCATTAAATGTGTAGATTGCTCTAGGTACCATAGACATTTTCACAATATTTATTCTTCCAATCCAGAAGCATGGAACATTTTTCCATTTCCTTCTGTCTTCCTCAATTTCTTTCATGAGTACTTTAGAGTTTTCTGAGTACAGATTCTTTGCCTCTTTGGTTAGGTTTATTCCTAGGTATCTTACGGTTTTGGGTGCAACTGTAAATGGGATTGACTCCTCAATTTCTCTTTTTTCTGTCTTGCTGTTGGTGTAGAGAAATGCAACTGATTTCTGTGCATTGACTTTATATCCTGACACTTTACTGAATTCCTGTACAAGTTCTAGCAGTTTTGGAGTGGAGCCTTTTGGGTTTTCCACATATGGCATCATATCATCTGCAAAAAGTGATAGTTTGACTTCTTCTTTACTGATTTGGATGCCTTTAATTTCTTTTTGTTGTCTGATTGCTGAGGCTAGGACTTCTAGTACTATGTTGAATAGCAGTGGTGATAATGGACATCCCTGCCGTGTTCCTGACCTTAGTCGAAAAGCTTTCAGGTTTTTCTCCATTGAGAATGATATTTGTGGTGGATTTTCATAGATGGCTTTGATGATATTGAGGTATGTGCCCTCTATCCCTTACACTTTGAAGAGTTTTGATCAGGAAAGGATGCTGCACTTTGTCAAATGTTTTTTCAGCATCTATTGAGAGTACCATATGGTCCTTATTCTCTCTTTTATTAATGTATTGTATCACATTGATTGATTTGTGGGTGTTGAACCAACCTTACAGCCCTGGAATAAATCCTACTTGGTCATGGTGAATAATCTTTTTAATGTACTGTTGGATCCTTTTAGCTAGTATTTTGGTGATAATTTTCACATTTGTGTTCATCAAGGATATTGGTCTGTAATTCTCTTTTTTGATGGGATCCTTGTCTGGTTTTGGGATCAAGGTGATGCTGGCCTCATAAAATGAGTTTGGAAGTTTTCCTTCCATTTCTATTTTTTGGAACAGTTTCAGAAGAATAGGTATTAATTCTTCTTTAAATGTTTGGTAGAATGCCCCTGGGAATCCATCTGGCCCTGGGCTTTTGTTTGTTTGGAGATTTTTGATGACTGTTTCAATCTCCTTACTGGTTATGGGTCTGTTCAGGTTTTCTATTTCTTCCTGGTTCAGTTGTGATAGTTTATATGTCTCTAAAAATGTATCCATTTCTTCCAGATCATCAAATTTGTTGGCATAGAGTTGTTCATAATATGTTTTTATAATTGTTTGTATTTCTTTGGTGTTGGTTGTGATCTCTCCTTTTCATTCATGATTTTATTTATTTGGGTTCTTTATCTTTTTTTCTTTTTTTATAAGTTTGGCCAGGGGTTTATCAATCTTATTAATTCTTTCAAAGAACCGGCTCCTAGTTTCACTGATTTGTTCTGTTGTTTTTTTGGTTTTTATTTCATTGATTTCTGCTCTGATCTTTATGATTTCTCTTCTCCTGCTGGGTTTAGGCTTTCTTTGTTGTTCTTTCTTCATCTCCTTTAGGTGTCAGGTTAGGTTGTGTATTTGAGACCTTTCTTGCTTCTTGATAAAGGCTTGTACTGCTATATATTTTCCTCTCAGGACTGCCTTTGAATCCCACAGATTTTGAACCAATGTTTTCATTATCATTTGTTTCCATGAATTTTTTCAATTCTTCCTTAATTTCTTGGTTGACCCATTCATTCTTTAGAAGGATGCTGTTTAGTCTCCATGTATTTGGGTTCTTTCCAAATTTCCTCTTGTGATTGAGTTCTAGCTACAGAGCATTGTGGTCTGAAAATATGCAGGGAATGATCCCAATCTTTTGATACCGGTTGAGACCTGATTTGTGACCCAGGATGTGATCTATTCTGGAGAATGTTCCATGTGCACTAGAGAAGAATGTATATTCTGTTGCTTTGGGATGAAATGTTCTAAATATATCTGTGATGTCCATCTGGTCCAGTGTGTCATTTAAGGCCTTTATTTCCCTGTTGATCTTTTGCTTGGATGATCTGTCCATTTCAGTGAGGGGAGTATTAAAGTCCCCTACTATTATTGTATTATTGTCGATGTGTTTCTTTGATTTTGTTATTAATTGGTTTATATAGTTGGCTGCTCCCACATTAGGGGCATAGATATTTAAAATTGTTAGATCTTCTTGTTGGACAGACCCTTTGAGTATGAGATAATGTCATCCCTCATCTCTTGTTATAGTCTTTGGCTTAAAGTCTAATTGATCTGATATAAGGATTGCCACCACAGCCTTCTTCTGATGTCCACTAGCATGGTAAATTGTTTTCTACCCCCTCACTTTAAATCTGGAGGTGTCTTCGGGTCTAAAATGAGTTTCTTGTAGGCAGCATATTGATGGGTTTTGTTTTTTTATCCATTCTGATACCCTGTGTCTCTTAATTGGGGCATTTAGCCCATTAACATTCAGAGTAACTATTGAGAGATATGAGTTTAGTGCCACTGTATTGCCTGTAAGGTGACTATTACTGTATCCAATATATGCATCTTAAAATCAGTGGAATTTGGTAAATACAAAATTGAAGTGTTCATGCTTCCAATCCTTTTTTGATACTTTCCCCTTTACCTGAAATGCCCTTTGTGTTCAACTTTCTACTCCAGGTCAGAGGCCAACTCATCTCTGATCTTCATGTCTTTTCTATCACAACTAATCTTTTCCTCCCCTGAATTCTCAGAGTACCGTCTCAGGACCTACTGCAGAGCACTTAGCATCTCCTTTGTTGTATTATAGGTACTTATGTGTGTTCTTAATTCCCCCAGCAGAGTATCTGGAGTCTAGACTCCTTAAAGTGCAATTGCATGTCTTATTCAACTCTTATATCCCACTTAGGATACTACTTTGCCCATTCAAGTATTTAGGAAATGGAAGAAGTTCTGATGATATGTATGTAATGTGCCAGGGAGAAGCTGAGCCTGTCTGACTCCATGTTGCTTCTATTTCCCTTGCTGCTGGGATCTATAGGTTAGGAACTTCTGTTTAGCACTGCATGTAGGTATGTTAATCATTGAGGGAATTTTGCTTACAGCTAAGACCTGCAAAACCACTTTTTACGTGAGACCTACCTTATCAAAGGAGATAAGAAAAGGAGCTAAGGGTGGACACCAACTCAATTCCTTCGAGACTGAAAAATGGCCATGACTTAGGGGGAACTTAAACCATGCTCCCTACAGTTAATGAGGTTGAAACTCATAGGAAATTTAAAGCTTGTTTTTCAGAGAACTATTTCTGCCTAATCAGTTAGTGTGTCTTTTTGGACCCATTAACAAATCTACTAGGTGTCTCTGCAGAAGCCTGGATTTAAGGTCAACTCATATGGTTTCAGCCTATGGGCAAGCAAGGCTCTGCACTCCTCACCTGAGACAATGAACCCAAAACCCCATCCAGTTTATACCAGCTCTTGGAGCATGCGCAGAGCCCCTTCTCCTTGTCCTCTAAGATAAACTCTTGACATAAGGAGCTGAATTTTGACTCTTTCTGATACTAAGTCTTCACCCCAAAGTGAACATTGGATGTATATTACATATATCTATGCTCAAAGCACATGCTTCAGCTTTCTTCAGAAGTTTTTTATTCCTATTCTTAAGTTTCCCCATTCTTATCATCAACATGTATGGAATCACATCCCCTATGATTATAAAAATTTTTTCTATTCTCCTTTAGGGAGGAAGATTTGGGTCTTGCCCTTCTGTCTCCTCTTTTGGCTGCCTCTCAAATAAGCCCTTTCCTTACTGCAAACCTGATGTCTCAGTGATTAACTTTGCTGTGCATCAGGTAGACAGACTGGGGTTCAGTTATAATAATGTCACACAGATCCCCATAGAGTGATTTAATATGCTTCAGAATACGGCACATGCTATTTAGTAGTAAACTTCCAGCTGGGTCAATATATAGCATGAATGAGAGATGCCAAGAACCATTCTAACCAACACATGCAGTGGTCTGGGAGCAATGCCACAAAGGTGTCAAGTCTCAGTGCCATTCCCAAAGATCCCACAGGCTAAAGCATGGGTAATTGCACACATTTTTTTGTGAAAAAGAGATTACTGCTGCTTCTTCCCCAAAGCCCCCAAAATAAAAGTAATGGAAGTAACATTAATAAGCCTGAAATACTAAAGAGCTTGATAAGTGAAATGACAGTAAGTAGTGTTAACAAATTTTGGAAGCTGGTAAGCAGATGGGCAAGAAATTTTCAGGAATGAGAAACAAAGCCTGCCTCGTAGGTGGGGTATGGCACAGGGTTAATAATAGAAGGCCTTATTGAAATTCTGCATCAAAAGTAGAGGCCCAGGTCTCATCCCTCCAGCAGGTAGGTGTATTTCTGGAGAGGCTGAGCAGGAGGAGCTCTGTACTCCAGGCAAATCTATCTTGAAATATAATTAAAATAGAGGAAAAAAGTGGAACTCTGCACTGTGAACAATGGGACCCCTAGCTTCTTTCATTCAGCTCTGAAAATACAGGCTTATATGCCTCCAGAAGGAGATCAGTAAATTCCTCTTTGGGGAAAATAATCACCCTCTTAAATATAAATCTGGTATTAGCTATTTTTAAAATATATTATTTTTACCATTATATATGTGTATGTATACACATACATATGGATGCTGTTAAGATCCAATTTGAAATTTGAAAATGCATGTATATCTCCCACCAAATGCTAAGTTCCTCGAAGGATAGATCTGTACCCTATACATATTTCCAGGACATAATGTCAATCTTTGCATGTAATAAGTGCTCAGTAAATATTTGTTAAATTTTAAAAGAAAAAAAAGTTTAAGGGGGGGCAGGGTGAGGTGTAGAGGATGAAGGAGAGAGACTCTTAGTCAGGCTCCACGCCCAGCACAGAACCCAACAGCTCAGTCTCACAACCCTGAGACCACGACCTGAGCCAAAATCAAGAGTCGGACACTGAATAGACGGAACCACCCAGGTGCCCCTAAACAGAAAAGTTCTGAGAATACAATATTTACTGCTATGTATTCAGACATGGAGTTTGATTCTAAACAACCCAAAGCTGGTCAGCAAAACTTCCTGCCTCCAATTAAAAACCAAAACCAAAAAGTGGCCATGAGTGTTTACTGAGTTCATGGGGAACATATAATACAAATTTCTTCTCTCAGCTCCCTCCAGAATAGTGATCTGAGGCCCACTGTGTATGTCTGATGAGACTGTAGTATTAATCTTCATACTCTTGAATGGTTGGTGCCTACACAATCCAAAAAAATCTATCATATTCACTGCAACCTGATTAGCAATATTATAACCACCTAATAAAAACATTTATAAATGAAGTTTTAAATGTGTGTCACCTATACTTCAATTGAAAAAAAAAATGAAATGTAAAAAAAATTGAGGACACCTGGGTGGCTCAGTTGGTCAAGCATCTGACTTCAGCTCAGGTCATGATCTCGGGGTACTGCGATCCAGCCCCATGTTGCTCCCCACTGAGTGAAGAGTCTCTTGTCTCTCTCCCTCTGCCCCTCCCCCTGCTTGCACTCTCTCTCTCTCTCTCAAATAAACAGATAAAAATCTTTTTTAAAAATAAATTAATTAAAAATGTGTTAAAGTTCTTGAAATTTTTCTGATGCTTTATTTTCCTCAGATAGAGTTTGACCAATTACGTTAGATGTTATTACTGTAAAACAGGTAGACATGATAACTTAGTACTAAAAAGTACAGAAAATTTTTCACAAGTTAAAACATTAGAAAACACACTAGTTTACTTCCATAATTTTATGACATTTCCTGACAAAAAAAGATGGCTCAGACTCAATTAATTTTATGCTGTCAGTTCTCAGAAGACATCTGTGGTTTTCATCGTTATCCATTAATATTAGTGGTTGATAAGCATCACTAAGTGATGTTAAGGTTTTATCAAGTAGTTGGAGCCTTGGGAGTTGTCCACAATGCTTTGCCTATACTAAGAGTTGGCAACAGTTCACTAACCAGAGGGACTGGTGCCTTTTGCAAGACTAAAATCGTGGCAGTTCCAGAAGCTAATGCGCAATTCCATTTCACCACTAACAAAAAATATTTCTACTCTTATACTCTTAAAAGTAGAATGAATGGTGTACTGGCCACAAAAGGAGGCATTGCTTTGATAGTCTTATACTTCAAGTAAGGTCTTAAAAAACACCACTTGTGAGAGCAACATAAACAGATTTTAACCTGTACCTCATCTATTAAGTTCCCATGCCTGGAGAAGCTAATATCAACCCATCATGTGATACTCAATTTGTACAATAAATTATGAACCTGGAACAAAAAAAAAAGAGATGGCAACAGTTCAACAATGGGGTGCCAAATCACTGACATCTTTTTTTAAGCAGAGGTATAATAGTGGCAATAAAGGGAAAAGGCAGAAGCCGAGAATCTTCTTTTCCTATAGATGAGATCAGGTTCACTTAGGGAATCAACGCTTACATTATGATGCAGGGCTGAAAAATAACAATTTCAAAACAAAGGATATGTCCAGATGGGCAACTGCAGCTGATTCTCACAATAGACTTGCCAGTTTGATGCCCAGAGAGCTTAGGAGCCCAGACTCCTGGTGACTGCCTTGAGAACCCTATTTCCTCACCCTCGGCAGCCTGTGTTGCTGAGACCCAGCTGAGGCTCACTTCTCTCTGAGCAGTCACATACAAACAGCTTCTCTGGACCCTGCCTTCTTCTCCTGTCTCTCCATGAAGGACTCCATTTCTCTAGCAACTCACCAGGTAAAGGCTACTCATTGTTCCATATCCCTCAGAGGTGAAAGTGGTATAGGAGACTCCCCACTCACAACAGCTCTTCTAGACCATTACTCCTCCACCCTCACAGAAAAGTACACACCACCCAGTACACTACCCTTGGCTTTCCAAGACCCTGTCAACTACCTACCTCCAAACCAGACCCATCAGAGAAGACTTTAGTGAGAATCACGATATTCCACTCTAACTGCTAAAGAATGATGCCAAAGAGAAAATGGGTGTCACCTTGGGTACACTGGGAACCACCTGCATCTTGGTGTGCAATCAGCTTTAGCACATGTGCCCATTTCCTAATGACTGAGCTAGATAATATAGTCAACTATCTGGAACGAATTATATTTCACTAATATAAATTATAGATATTCAAGTTTCTAATAGCCAGCAATATTTGGAAAAGTTAGATTGACTTTTTTTAATAGTATCAGTAACCTTACTGTCATAAAGATATGTACCATGGAATATCACCCAGCCATCAGAAAGGATGAATACCCAACTTTTTTATCAACATGAATGGGAGTGGAGGAGATTATGCTGAGTGAAATAAGTCAAGCAGAGAAAGTCAATTATCATATGGTTTCACTTACTTGTGGAACATAAGGAATGACATGGAGAACATTAGGAGAAGGAAAGGAAAAGTGAAATGGTACCATAAATCAGAGGGGGAGATAAAGCATGAGACACTGGGGATTCTGAGAAACAAACTGAGGATTTGGGGAGGGGAGGAGTTGGGGAGAAAGGGTGAGCCTGGTGGTGGGTATTAAGGAGGGCGCAAATTGCAGGGAGCACTGGGTGTGGTGCATAAACAATGAACCTTGGAACACTGAAAAAAAATAAAATTTAATTAAGATGTTAAAAAAAAAAGATATGCCTAAAATCAAACTATCATTTGCCATCTGATATATTGCCATTTTAGGACCCAGGGAGGTGGATGAGCAGGGATGATAAGAGAAGGACTAGTTGAAAGAAGCCAGGCAGCAGCAAAAGACAATGAAGAAACTTCAAAGACACACTCACAACAGCAGAAACTCCTCCCTCCCTTCATTCTCTATGTGGCCCTCACCACCCTGAGGTAGTATCAGTTACTAATACCCTAAAATATCATCCTTTCCTGGCCACTCTTTCTAGTCAGGTTCTATGAAAATATCTATTTCTGCTTTTCATAAACATCTTAATGACCCTATTGCTTATAAATCTGCAAGTTCTAATCTTCAGTTCTTAGCTCAAAAATTTCAAAATAATCTCCTACTTGAAAAAGTCAAATCAAATGGATTGTATGGTCTTCTGCTGGGGGAAAGAATGACGTACAGGTTATATGCTCACAGGCAAGCATTTAAGTGGCATTGTTGGTTGCCTACACCACAGCAATCCTCTCCGGCCTCCATCTCAACATACATTTATCTTTTTCCGAGAAAGATCATGTGACTCAGCAGAAATTGACTGTATTCCATCTCTAGGGGTGGATTCTGGTTGGTCTAATCTGATTATGGTAACCCAATCCCCCTCATCAGTGACTGGTCAGGAATCCAGTCTTAAACCAATCAGCATGTGGCGGTGCTCCATAATTGGTATTGACCCAGAGATGAACACAGGATTTAAATTGATCCAAGAGATTCCATGACTGAAGTAAGTTTTCTCCTTCTCTGACCAGCTATGAACAAGGAGGGATGTGACCCAGATGCTTTGAGATCCCTTTAGTCACCATGAGGAAAGCTATCTGTGAAGACCAGCCAACACATGTAGGAGGCAGAACTAAAAAAAAATTTTTTAATTTTTTAAAAAATCACACAAATCTGATCCAGAGCCCTGATCATATTGTGCCTGGAGACACCCTACCCCCAAACTTCTTGCTATTAAGGTAATAAATATCCTCATAAAATTAGCTAGCTTGAATTAAGTTTTCCCTCACTTGCAACTAAAAACATCCTGATTGGTACTGTGTATATGCTGTAGATGTTTTACAAATAAAGATAGTTACACGTTTTAAGGAAATATCTGAAACTTACCTACCAAATAGAGCAACAGTTAACTTCTAGTGAATGGCACTGGGGTGAAGGTACTGGGGCTGATACTGGCAATGGGGGAGTTTTGTTTTACATTCTATATTGCTGCTCTTTATTCTCATAGTCAGTAAGTATAGTATTTAACAAAAACATTTCTTAGGAAAGCAGGGTGAGGAAATTGATTAGTAAACCTTTCAAGAACACTTCCGCACTCTAATATTAGGACTTTCTTCTTTATTATCATTCTAAGTGGCTTAAAACTACCAATTATAAAAGAAAAAGCCATCATAGACAAGGTTTATTGTGCTTGCCCAGTCCAAGCATCTGTTCACCGAAAAATATCCCACCTAAATGTCTCTTTGTCCCTTCCCTTCTCCTCCACCTTCTTCTCCCCCACTCTTACACACCAACACACACATACACACGTACACACACGGCCCCCAAAAGCTGTACTTTTACTATAGATCCTACTCTCCTGGCCACAGCCTCTTAGCCTAGTGATTAATACATGACCCAGAGATGCTTCCTATCCTAAGATGAAATTTTCTCCTGTACCATTAGTCAGAAAAAGAACTACTTAAATTTCAGCATTAAGAATTTAGATTAGACATAAAGCAGAACTTCCTGGTCTAGTTGCTATGAGATCATAAGAACCTTCATAATCATAATATGCAGCTTACTTCCAGGCTTTTTACCTATTATTTATTTCTCTTTAATTTTGAATAACACAAGCCATCCTAATTTTGCTTGAATCCTTCTTATAAACTTACTTCTTGCTTAAAGAATTAGAAATGTGTTCCTGATAATAGCAACAAAGAGTCTTAAGTCAGACAACTAGAAAACTGAAGTTTAAGTGTTTACTTAATACCTATATAGCTGATACTCAGGTTTTCTAAATCTCCAGAGAGAGGCATAGCCAGCGGAAAGCATACATAGAAGCATCTGTTTGCCATGGCCGGGATGGTTGGCTTGAAGCTTCTGCCTACACAGAGCTCTTCAATACCAGGGTGATGAAATAATAGCCAGTCCAAAGAAGACAGGGTGAGGCTTACTAAAACTAAAGGTTGTGCCAGGTAAGGCTTTTAGAAACTAAAAAGAAGAAGCATGTTTAACTTTAGGTATATTTTATGCCCTACCTCATTTCAACAAGGACTTGAAGGAAGACTACAAAAATACATCACGTATCATGATGGTTAATTTTATGTGTCAACTTGGCTGGGGCATAGTGCACAGCTATTTCATCAAATGTTATTCTAGATGATTCTGTGAAGGTGTTTTTAATAAGATTAATATTTAAATCAGCAGACTAGAAGTAAAGTACATTACCCTCCATAATGTGGATGGGCCTCATCCAATCAGTTGAAGGCCTTTAAAAAAAAAAAGAAGAAGGAAAGAAAGAAAAAGACTGACCTGGGTGGACCTAAAGGGCATTAAGAAATATGTGAAATAATTCAGACAGAGAAGGACAAATACCATATGATTTCACTTATTGGTAGACTCTAAAAAAAAAAAAAACCAAATGAATAAACACACAAAGCAGCATCTCATGAATACAGAGAACAAACTGGCAGTTGCCAGAGTGGTGGGAGAATGGGTGAAGGGGCGTAGGAGATATAGGCCTCCAGTTACGGAATGAGTAAGTCATGAGAATAATAGGTACAGCATAAAGAATGTAGTCAATAATATTATA
Organism: Mustela erminea; assembly: GCF_009829155.1. Classification (NCBI taxonomy): domain Eukaryota; kingdom Metazoa; phylum Chordata; class Mammalia; order Carnivora; family Mustelidae; genus Mustela; species Mustela erminea. Next base: position 88,860,114 of record NC_045618.1, read on the forward strand.
ATACCTGTGTATGGTGACAGATGGCCGCCTCACTGGGGTGAGCCTAGCATAACATACAGAATTACTGAATGATAAAATTGTACATCTGAAGTTAATGTAACACTGTGTGTCAACTATACTCAAATTTAAAAAATTAATAATTAAATTAAATTTAAAAGACTGACCTCCCAAAGAGGGACTTCTGCCAAAAGATAGCCTTCAGATTTAAACTGTGGCGTCATCTCCTCCCCCGGGTCTCCAGCCTGTGAGCCCACCCTGAAGATTTTGGACCTGTCAGCCTTCACAATCACCTGAGCCAGTTCCAAGAAGGAGACAGAGAGGCAGGGAGAGAAGAAAAGAATGGATGTTTGAATTACTTATCTATCACATGAATGCTTTCTTGGATGGTTTTTCATACATACAGTTGTTTAACGTAGTATAGATACAGTCCAAACTTTTATATTAGCTCTAGGCCTGGCCACAGGGCAGGGACAATCTTTTACATTAGTACTAAATACAGCTTTATGAACTTTATTAAACCTGTTTTTGGATTATAGAATGGTTACAAACATGAAGGACTTCTTTGTTGGGGAATTCATTTCCAATATAAACTTCTCCATTCCAACAAGCTATTATCTTTTTAATCCTGAAGTTGTATTTAAAATATATATAAAAATTATATTTCATACACACACACACACATATATTAGAATTGCTCCCACTCAACTTCATCACCATCCCTTTTTACTAATTGCCTTGTTTACTTGAATTACTTATTCAAAACAGCATTTGATTATTCAAAATAATATTGCTCAATTTTAATTGAATCCTCAAGCAAGCCAGCATGCAGCTTCTCAGCTTGCATAGTAATTCATCAATACATTCATTATGCATTTCTTATGGATAGGACATGGATTAAAATGAGAGATTTGGTCAAAGCTGTATCTACTTCCGGCAGAAAAAAGGAAAAATAAAATTCACATATAAAGAGACTTCTTTCTAAGAAGCCTAAATGCTCTACAATATCGTATCTGTTATTTTCAACTTTATAGGGCACCTTTACTCTAGAGAGTTAAAAACATCTACCTCTCTGTACCCCAGGAAGTGAGATTTTTATCGACAACCAAAGGGTGAATTACTTGAGGCCCACAGCAGCTAATTAGTTGGTCCAAAGCCACAGATGGTTCAGTGGAAAAGACTCTCCCAGAACCCAAAAGTCCAACTCCTTCTTTGGTCAGTGCCCTTTGTGACTTATATCACACATTTTTAAATTTATAGAGGTAATAAGAAGGACTACAACTGCATTTCCATAGAATTTATATGGTCTCGGCACTTGCAAACTAATAGCAGGAGCAGAATTCAGCTCTACCTTTAGAAGTGGGTTTATTGCACAGTGTTTGTGATTTTTTGTGTTATGGTTTTGAATACCTCTAGGTTTCCAGAGGCTTTGAATACCTCTAGGCTTCCCAGGCCACCAGAATCCTTACAACTGACAAAAGTCTGCACTTCACTCTTTCAGGTGCTCTGCTAATGATGAAGGCCTTGGAGCTTGGGTCCTTCATCTATATGGACTAGGTACTCTATTTCCAAATTTAATCCTTTTTTTTATCTTGGTGGGGAGGAGTAGAAGGAAAGGGAGAGAATCTCATGCAGACTCCCTGCTAACTGGGGAGCGTGATGACATAGGGCTCAACGTCACAACCCTGAGATCATGACCTGAGCCAAAAACCAAGAGTCAGACGCTTAACCGACGGAGCCACCCAGGCACCCCACCAAATTTAATCCTTTCTGCTCTTCATTTAAAGCCATTTCTTCCTTTTTAACTTTTTTATTGTCATTCCTTAAATCTTCCAACCCAGTTGGAAGATTTCATAAAGGTGTATTATCAAATTTATTCATTCAATAAATAGTTACTGTATCTTTACTACTATGGTCTAGGTCAACCAAAAGACAAGGCAGCCTACTGAATGGAAGAAGATATTTCCAAATGATATATCTGATATTTTGGAATATATCCAAAATACATCAAAAATTCATACAACTCAAAATCAAAAACAATGAAAATTTGATTAAAATGGGCACAGGATCTGAATAGACATTTTTCTAAATTCATACAGATGGCCAACAGACATGAAAAGATACTCAGCATCACTCATCATCAGGTAAATGCAAATCAAAACCACAATGAGATTTAATCTCCCACCTGCCAGAATAGCTAAAAATCAAAACCTCAAGTAACAGCAAATGGTGGTGAGGATGTGGAGAAAAAGGAATCCTTGTGTACCATTGGTGGAAATGCAAATTGGTGTAGCCATTATGGAAAATATGAAGGCTCCTCAAAAATTTTTAAAAATAGAATTATCATATGATCCAATAATTCCACTACTGGGTATTTACCCAAAAAATATGAAAACACTGATTCAAAAAGACATGCATCCCTTGTGTTTATTACAGCATTATTTATAATAGCCAAATTATGGAAGCAGCCCAAACACCCATCAATAGATGAATATGTAAAGCTATTGTTAATTAATAATATTAAGTAATATTAAATAATACTGAATAATAATATTAAGTAATATTGGATATTACTCAGCCATAAAAAAGAATCAATCTTGCCATTTGCAACATGAACAGACCTAGAAGATACAATGAGAAGTGCAAAATGTCAAAGAGAGACAAAGACCATATGATCTCACTGATATGTGGACAAAATAAATGAGGGGCACCTGGGTGGATCAGTTGGTTAAGCATCTGCCTTCAACTCAGGTCATGATCCCAGAGTCCCGGGATCAAGCCTCACATTGGTCACCCTGCTCAGCAGAGAATCTACTTCTCCCTCTCCCTCTGTCCTCTCCCTGATTGTGTTCTCCCTCTCTCTCAAGTAAGTAAATAAAAACTTAAAAAGAAAAACAAAAACAAAAACAAAAAACAAATGAGCAAAGAAAAAAAGAAACAAAAAAATAGACTCAAAGAGTCTAACAAACTAGCGATTGCCAAAGGGCAGGCGGTGGGAGAATAAGTGAAACAGGTAAAAGAGATTAAGTGTACACATAACCATGGGGCACCTGGGTGACTCGGTTAGGCATCTACCTTCGGCTCAGGTCATGAACCTGAGCTCCTGGGATTGAGCCCTGCTCAGTGGGGACCTGCTCAGTGGGGAGTCAGGTGCCCTGCTCAGTGGGGACCCTGCTTCTCCTGCTCCCTGCCCCCTGCTTGTGCTCTCTCTCCCTCTCTCTCTCAAATAAATTAACTAAATCTTCAAAAAAAAGAGTACATGTATCATGAAGAGCACTGAAAAATGCATAGTTATTGAATAATTATATTGTACACCTGAAACCAATAGAACACTGTATGTTAATTACACTCAGTTGAATGACAAAAAGAAAAGAATGTAGTCTCCAAAAGTATTTGCTAAGACCCAAACTAAATGCACACTCATTTATACTCTATAAGCTGTGCTAGATTTTAAAGTATTTTTTTCTTCTGCAGTTATCAAATGAGGTTTCTATAACTAACAGCTTTGTGGAACAAACATCTTTTTTAGGATAGATTCTTTTTAACTTTTTTAAGTTTCATTTTAACTTTCACCAGAATAGCGAGCATTTTAAGAAATGTGCTTCTCAACCCTCCTTTTGCAAGCAGACCCTGCTCTTTTTTGCAAACAAATCTTAACACTGTTGGGGCCAATTCCATGTTAAAACCTGTTAAACCCCTAGGGCCTGCCTGGGCCTGCTTAGCCAGAGTGACTCCATGTTGCCTAGATAGCCATTTTGTTGCCTGGGTAGCCATTTATTTGCCGTGTTGCCTAGATAGCCATTTTGTTGTTTAATAAATGCCCAGCAGTTACTAGTATCAGTTCCAGGTAACCTTTACTAAAACACACAGGTAGAAGACATCCAATCAGCCAAAGCCACATATGTAGATGTCTGCGATTGCGCCCTATAAAAACTAGCCTGTAAGACCAAGGGGTGTCGCTCTCTTCAGAGGCGGTCCTGGCCGGTCAGTCTGACTTCTAATGCTTGGTATAGAATAAAGCTTTACATAACTTTCACTTTGTCTCAGCCTCATTCCCCTGGCCGGTCAGTCTAACTTCTAATGTGTGGCATAGAATAAGGCTTTGCGTAACTTTGTCTCAGTCTCGTTCCTTTGATAACAGACCCAACAAACACCTTCCTCCCTTTCCCACCATCCTCAACCACGTTACAGCACACATTATAGGTTGAAATATAAAACAAACTCACATAAAAAAAAAAGGGTTTAAATTTAAAATTCTTATAAATTTTAGATCATTGGTTCCCAAAACTATCTGCTTGTCAAAATCATTTGGGGAGTGTGTGTATGTGTGTGTGTGTGTGTGTGTGTGTCCCAGGGGAAGGGGGGAAGGTGGTGATTAATGTAGACTCCTCCGTCCACTCTAGACTTATCTCAAAATAGAATCTTGAAAGTAGGGCCCAAGAATCTGCATTTAAAGGACACCTGGGTGGCTCAGTGAGTTAAGCCTCTGTCTTCAGCTCAGGTCATGATCTCAGGATCCTGGGATCAAACCCCGCATCCTGCTCTCTGCTCAGCAGGGAGTGCTTCCCCCACCTCTCTGCCTGCCTCTCTGCCTACTTGTGACCTCTGTCTGTCAGATAAATAAATAAAATCTGTAATTTAAAAAAAGAGTCTGCATTTAAAATAAAATTTAGTATTAAAAAAAAAAGAAAAGAAAAAGAAAAAGCCTCCCCAGTTGATTCTGAAAAGTAGCGGGACTTGGGAGCCACTGTTATAAACTGTAAGGACTTTAAAAACTCAGAAACCATAAATCTGTCATGGCTGAGCAGTCAGGGAAAACTCCATGGCAGAACTGAGATTTGCCTGAGCCAAGTAGAATGTCAAGTATAGTAGACTGCACACCGACAGGCGGGGAGAGGGCACGGGGTTCTCTGGGAACGAGTAATAATATGACAAAGGTAAGAGGCAATATAAGCCGGTACATCTGTGGCTCTATGAGCTGATTGGATTCACCAGCAAGCAGAGAAGGTGCAGGGAGAAGTGATAAGAAATAGGTCAGAAAAACAGGCATCTTACAGTTAGTTTCAGTAGGTAATGGCTCAGGATTCAAGATAGATCAGTGTGACACAAAGAACAGGAGAAAGGGAGTCATGACCCTCCCAGAGTTTTAGCCCCGCTCTGAACTAACCAGTAGAAGCCCCGAGACAGGTGATTCTGGGTTATGATTCTGAGCAAAAGGAGATTTTTGTCCCCATTTGTGATTCTCAGTAAAATGAAAAGACAGGACTAAATGGTATCTGAGATTTCTTATAGATCTAGCCTTTATGATTCTATTTATAAGTCTCACTATTTCATCATTTCCAACGAATCCTTTTAAGCATTCTTTGCCGTTCTTTGAATTTTACTCCCATCCCTTATGGAGGGAATAAATCGCCTAGTAATGTGAGCCATGGCAGGTGGTATTTTCATTAATCTCACGGTAGGAAGTCCTGCGTCTACATTCTAGTAACAATCAAGCTGAAACAAAACACACCTTTCTCCAAGGCTAACTCTACAGACTTTGTGACCTTAACACAGATTTTTTTGACTGAGATAAGGTCTTAAAACACACAGACTAAAGATGGATTCATATGCCACCTTGACCTAGAAGAATAAAAGTCTGTAGCAAATAACATGTTAGATAAATCTGACCTGACAAGCACGTCTGCAGTAGTAGCCACTTTTCCCAAGGGACTGAGTGATATATGAAGACTAATATACTCATGGGATAATAAAGACTACACCCTCTATTTCCAAGTACACTTGATACCACCCCAAATCAATTTTCTCCTCTTTTTTGAAATTAGTTCCAATCTGTCAAGATCCATCCCTCTTTGGCCTCATCTCCAACCATGTCCCTTTTTCCATCATATTATTTAATGACAACCACTGCAAATCACAGAGATGAAGATTCCACGGAAGATAAAATTGTCGTTGCTGAGATAGAGAATTCAGTATTACCTACTCTAAAACTGTCTTGCTGAAAGCTGATGATATTATTCTCATAATTCTGAGGATAGTTCTTCTGTTATTTTCCATAAAGTATAGAATAAGGTCCAAAAAAGATTTCAAGGACAGAGGAATTATGATAAAGGTCTACAAACAAATCAAAAAGCAAGATGAAGTTAAGAAAGACTCTTTTTCTTAAGTATACTTAGTGCTAGGACTCTGTATTATATTAGGGATCTCTGGTGGTTTATCTGAGTTCCGAATAAAAGACTGACAGGATAAAAGCTGTCGAGGAAATAGAACGATTTACTCAGGAAGCCCTAGTTCTGTCCCTCCTATATGATTTGTGTCCTGACAAATGATCTATTTAAAAGTGATGCCAGGAAGTGCCTGGGTGGCTCAGTCATTAAGTGTCTGCCTTCAGCTCAGGTCGTGATCCCAGGGTCCTGGGATCCAGTCCTGCATCGGGCTCTCTGCTCAGCGGGGAGCCTCCTTCTTTCTCTCCCACTCTCCTTGCTTGTGCTCTCTCGCTGTGTCTCTCTCTGTCAAATAAATAAATAAAATCTTTTAAAAAATTAAAAAACAAAAGTGATGGCAGGAGGTAATGGAACTGACTTCCTATTAAAAAAAAAAAAATCTCCCCAGGAGAAGAGCATCATTAACATATCCTTAAAGTTTACTGACCCATGTTTATTATAATTAGAATAATTTATAAGTATATACATAACAGAATTTCAAAAGCAAGTCAGCTAGTGGATAAGGAAAATGTTACAAAGCAAAATCTTGTATAGACTTTTTATAGTGGACATAAAGCTGACCCCATATGTGATAAATAATGGTCTTTCTTAGCTATAAATTATCAGAGTTAGGTTTATGGAAAATCAGATTTGAACTAGACTTTGGGGGATCAGCACAGTTAAAGACCTTAATATTTTGATGGTACTGCCTGAATGTCCTATCTGTTCTACCACCCAAGTGAATTTTACCTTTGTTCCCTTCTCTCCATCTGCTCTACCACTGTCCTGGTTCCAGCCACCATCATCTCTTACCTATATGCCTACCACAGCCTCCTTTCTGTTTTCTCTTTGGCCCAATCCAATCTATTGATCATGTCAGCCTACTTACCATTCCCAAGTGCTTTCCACCTCATTGCCCTTGGTGTAGCTTTCACTGTTGTAATGTGTCTGGCACATTAGCTGCCCAATAAATATATGTTGAATCAATGAATAATTGTTTCTTCTTACGGTTTCTAAGTTCCACAAGAACAGAGACCGCATTTGTTTAATTCCCCCATTCTATTTCCAGAAGCCAGCATAGCACGTGAGACCTAGTGGGCATTCCATAAGTATCTACCAAAAGAAAACAAGAAGGAAGAAAGGAAAGAAGGGAGGAATGGAAGAAGGGAGGGAGGAAAAAATTGAGCAAATACCAAGTCTGCTACATGAGTTTTGCTTTAAGAACATGTTATTATCCTCATTATTATTATGATAATTCTTGATTTCTTTGGAAGCACATAGCACCACAATGACATATCCGGGAATAAAATAGGAAGCCTATTTGGCCCTATTAGAATTCTTTTATAAATATTTGACAAAATGTGCTATTCTGAAAAACAACAAATAGTAATAAAAATTTCATAATTTCACCTAAATTGGCCCCAAAGCATTATCAGCAATACCTACAGTCTGTATTTCTAAATGCTACCTAATAACTAAATATGCATGTTTTCAACCATGTTGACAAGCTGTTTACTTGAATCTTAAGAACAACTAAGCACAAGATAGAAACTATCTTCTAACAACCACATCCAGTAGTTTGATTCCTATGAAATAATTGCAAATGCTCAGAGAAACATCATGTTTCTAATGCCAGAGGTAGTATTACTTCAGTGACACTATCCAAATGAATTGTGCTTCTTGTTTAGTACAGCAAGAGATATGCCTTTATCTGTTGGATTTAACAAATATGTATCATCCAGGCTGCTTCATATTTAGTACCCCAGGGTATACAATGCAGTAGTAATGGAGGATGAGAGAAAAATTGTTTCGCACTCTTCCTTACAAATTCGGCTGCAGACAGGGCATACAAACAAACAAAAGAAAATAAAATAATACCATTATCCTGCCTTCCAGTTAATCCCTGATTACATTTTTGTCATCCTTTTCTACTTAATGTATTTTAAGTAGTCATTCATGCAATTAATTAATAAATATTTAAAATATTTATTGATTGCCTACTATCTGGTAGTCCTTGTTCTAGGTACTGGCAATATTACTACAAACATAACAGTTAAAATGTCTGCTCCCATGGGACTAACATACTGGTAATGGAAATAGGTAATAAATAAGTATATAATACAGGAATGTAAGGATTTTGGCGAGGTAGTGTAATACACAGAAATAGGAACAGCAGGAAAAGAAAATATTGAAGAGAATCCCAAGTGTGATTTTAGATGTATTCAATTTATAAGGGCCATTAGCTCATCTGAGTTGTGATGGTACCATAACGTTTCTAATGGTTTATCATCTGCTTTTCCACTTGGTCTTTTATGGGTACTTTCATTCAAAAATACCCATTTCTATTTGTTGATCTTGAAAATCTACCTGTTCCTGAATATTTGTCTCCTTTTTTATAATTAAAAATAAGAGTTATCAGAAATTCTTTATATGTATATTTTAGACATACCTATTTATTTTACTACACTAGTTTCTTTTTTTTTTAAGATTTATTTATTTGATACAGAGAGAGAGAGATCACAAGTAGTCAGAGAGGCAGGGAGAGGGGGGAAGCAGGCTCCCCGCTGAGCAGAGAGCCCGATGCGGGGATGGATCTCAGGACCCTGAGATCAGGACCTGAGCCGAAGGCAGAGGCTTAACCTACTGAGCCACCCAGGTGCCCCATATTTTACTATAGTAGTTTCTAAACATGAAAATACTTGATCAAAGAAGAAGCACATTTTAATGCTTTTGTTTTTTATTGGTCAATTTTTTTCTCCAGAATGATTATGTCAATTTTGCCACTGGTTTCCCATTAAGAATTTTTTTTCTTTTTTAAAAAATAAAGCATTTCTTTTTTATGTTTCATATAATACAGAAATTAAAGCTAACATTCATTGGGAAATTAATGCCTGCCAAGTGTTATCCATTTGCATGTATCATTTCATTTGGAAGTTAAGAAATTAAAGTTTTAAAGAGTTAAGAAATCACCATCAGCTACTAAGTCAGGGCTAACATCTGAACTCGGGTCATCTGGTTTCATAACCTGTTTCTATTAAACCGTAACACTATACACAACTTGATTAATAACTGATTGGTAATTAGTGTTTAAAATGCAATATTAATACATTTTTATATGTTTACTTGGAGGGGGTTGGTCATTTTCATGCTGTCAACTCATTCATGTGTTTATTTATTCTCTACCATGACTCTGTGGAAATAACATTGAGTGAGAAGAGACATGGGTTCAAAGCTCGTAGAGGACATGCAGCCCAGTGCAGGAAAGAGAGCAAATTCAGGCTGAGAAAGAACCGCAGGCAGGGTCAAGCATAGATTTGTTGTTGAAGTCCATTCCCAGTATCAGCAACTGTGGAAGGTCAGGGCCAGGACTACTGCTCAGGAGGGCCCTCAGCTGGACTCTGTAGTCAAAGTTGAAAGTCCTTGAGCCCTGTGGCTCAATAGAAACCCTACTCTTAAATCCCAGAAGTCAAGTGTGAGTTACGGAGCAATCACGGGACAAGGGCAATGTTTTAAGACAGGATTTAGGGTACAATGTTGTGGCTCCTTGAGTTGAAAGGTGTGATGGTTAATTTTACCTGTTACCCCGACTGGGCTAAGGGATGCTCAGATAGCTGGTAAAACATTATTTCTGGATGTGTCTGTGAAGGAGTTTCTAGAAGAGATTAACATTTGAATTGTTGAACTGAATATAGTAGATGGCCCTTTCCAGGGTAGGGCATCTTCAGTCCCCTGAGGACCTGGATAGAACAAAAAGAACACTCTGGCTGCTTGAGCTGTATCTTGACATAGAGACAGACACAGAGAGATAGAGATAGGGATAGAAAATAAAAATCCTATTGGTTCTGCTTCTCTGGAGCATCCTAATACAGAAGAGAATACAAATATGAGCACTAGGAATTCACAGCTACTCTGCCCGGCAGGACCCCCACCCATATGAATGGGGAGACCCAGGGTGCACTTCCATATGGGATAAGGAAAGTACATGGTGGGTTATCCACTTTACCAAGAGAACATTTGCTCTCTCAAAAGCCCGCTTTCTACCAAGTCACTAACTTGCAAACACCTTGGGTTTCCACAGCTTAGAAAAGCAGCATTTTACGGAGAAGCAAATAGCATCTCTACATCAACAAAACTATGAGCAAAGTGACCTTTGATCAATCACATCATCAGAGACTGAAAAATCTGCCATTAGAAGTGATTCCTGAAAAAAATAATAAATTGAAAAATTCCCACCAGTTCCACCAGAACCAGAAAACAGATGGTATCCGTGGAAGGCAGTGCACAGAGGCATGCACACCAAAACGGGCCCAAGAGCACCATCTTTTTTTTTTTTAAGATTTTATTTATTTGACAGAGGGAGAGAGATCACAAGCCAGCAGAGAGTCAGGCAGAGAAAGGGGAGGAAGCAGGCTCCCTGCTGGGCAGAGAGTCTGATGTGGGGCTTGATCCCAGGACCCCGAGATCACGACCCGAGCTGAAGGCAGAGGCTTAACCCACTGAGCCACCCAGGCACCCCCGAGAGCACGATCTTAATACACGGAGGAGCTGTCCTTCTTTTGTGTTTGTTTGTTTGTTTGTTTGGGATTTTATTTATTTTTTTGACCCAGAGAGAGCACACAAGCAGGGGAGGGGCAGAGGGAGAAGGAGAAGCAGACTTCCCCGAAGAGCAGGGGGTCGGACATGAGACTCAATCCCAGGACCCTAAGATCATGACCTGAGCTGAAGGCAGACACTTAACTGACTCAGTCACCCAGGCGCCCCTGGGGAATTGTTCTTATCAGCTGCTTAGTGTAAAGAACTAGATGTGCCCGGGAATCCCTGTGCAGCCTATATAGTATTTTCTGTATAATAATTCCCGGCATTTGCCATTATTTAGCTAACATCAAGTCAAGTGTATGTAGTTTCATTAGAAAGCATAGATTCAGTCTCATTGAATCCTTTTGTCATCTTCCTAAATTCTGAGCTAAGAACCCCCCCCCAAAGTGTGACTGTATGAATTCCTGAAGAGTGAAGTCCAGTTCCTGGCACCTAAAATGAGCAGAACCAGATGCATATCCTTTCTCCCAGAATGTTGTCTGCAGCCTTATTTCTCCCGGGCATGCCATACTACACTTTCATATTCACCATTTCATTTCTTCCTTACAACAGTCTCTGTGAATTAAGCAAGGACAAATATTACTAAGCCCCCATAAAGAAAGGAGGAACTAAGACTCAAAATAGGTCACTTGTCCAAGGTCACCCAACCAGTCAGTGAGGACTAGAATTCTGGCTTCTATTTGACCACAAACCCAGCTCTTTTCTATCTCATCAGACTTTTTGTAGCTCAAAATGATTTTTAAGGTTCAGGAGGAGAAGAAGCATTAAGACTCAAGTTCAGGGCACCTGGGTGGCTTAGTTGGTTAAGCAACTGCCTTCGGCTCAGGTCGTGATCCTGGAGTTCTGGGATAGAGTCCCGCACCAGGCTCCCTGCTCCATGGGGATTCTGTTTCTCCCTCTGACTTTCTCCCCTCTCATGCTCTCTCACTCTCTCGCTCTCTCTCTCTCAAATAAATAAATAAAATATTTTTTAAAAAGACTCTTAAGTTCGATAAGGTTATCATCAAACTTGCTTTTTAAAATGGACGTAATGCAGTTGGTCACAGAGGCTATAAAAACTCTCCCCGTGGCTCTGAGAGCCTTGTTTACTGCTCATTGATCGCCGTGACAATGCTACCATAAATAACCCCAGATAAATTGCTATGTATAATCACAGAAGACATCCATATGCATGAGTCACCTGTCAGCTCTCCAATCCCATCATTTCCAATACCTGTCAACATGTCATTAAGGAATCTCTGAGTTTGTGACACAAAACTTAGTCTCTCAAGAAGTTGAAAATCACACCATGCTACACAGATGTGTGGTGGAAGAAAACGGAATAAGAAGTGCCCACTATTTGGGAGGAAGAATGTGTGTGGATCTGGCAGGTCACTCTGAGCTTTCTTTGTCCCACCCCCACAGGGCAAGGATCCAGCCTCAAGGATAGAAATTCAAATCTACTTTGTACTTGTGGTTAAACAATATCCACTGACTCACACCACATGAACCACAGGAGGCAAGGCCTAGAATGTTCTCAGAATCATCTAGGACAAACTACCAAATGGAAACTTACCCTGATGCCACGGTGTTATGTCAGCCACAGCAGTTTTTCAGGAAAGGCTTGAGTCACTTGAGCATGGTTGGCTGTCATGGCTCAGTAGAAGAGGTTTAGGCTTGAGAGGTCCTCAGTAATATAAGGGCGGGTAAGAAGGCAAAGCCAGGCCAGCCTCCAGGCCAGCAAGGTAAGCGGAATGCAATTCCTCAAACCCAGGAACAGATGATGAGAGTCCCATCAGGCAAGGGCCAGGAATCAAACAACTCACAGCAAGAGGGAGGCAGATGAAGCAGCAATCCACAGAGACAACCCACAAGTAAGGGGAAGCGAGAGAAGTACGGGTCCCAGTAACTAAAAGGCTCAAAGCCTGAGGGGAAAAGTGAGTCGGTCCAAGACCTCAGTAGATGAGGCGGCATGTTGTAAACCTGATTCTGAGACAAGATTTGTCTCATCCAAGGGCCTCTTACACGCTGGCTGGCAAGTCTCAGCACACAGCTGCGAAGAGCTGAGTGGCTTCACCTGTCTAGCAGACAGCTTCTGGTGGATCCGGAAACAGAGAAGCCAAAATAAAAGCTCAAGTAAGAGCTAGATTGCATTTTTTTAATTAATCTAGTAAGTGTATATGAATAAATGCACATGCCATTTAAATAAGGTTAAGAATGCACAAAACTACACTCTGAATCGATGTCATGCCATGCCATTTAAATAAGGTTAAGAATGCACAAAACTACACTCTGAATCGATGTCATGCCTGTAGGAAATGACCAACATGGGTAACAATAATAATGATACTAATAATAACATTGCTACATGCCAGATAACGTTTTTGTGGAGAGCAACAAAACAACCATAGCCATAGTAATAGCTAATTTGATCAAGCAGCTGTCAACCACCAGGCTCTGTTCCTAGGTACTTTACTTGTGATATCTTCATTCCTCTAAATAATTCCCAGTTGGGTATAACTCTTATCTCCATTTCAGGGGAACTGAGGCATTAAGTAATCTTCTCAAGGTCACACAGCTAGTGAGTCTGGGTTTGAACCCACATTTTCCAACCTCAGCAGACTTACCTATACCTATTAGGAAGGACTAGCATGATACTAAATCTTGTGATGATCAAAGGAGAGAGGAAAATAAAATGTTCACTCTACACTTCAAAATCCCCATTCTCAGTTTTTTTTTATATATTTTATTTATTTATTAAAGAGATAACAAGTGGAATGGAGAGGCAGAGAGAGAGGGAGAAGCAAGCTCCCCACTGAGCAGGGAGCCTGATGCAGGGCTCAATTCCAGGACCCTGAGATCATGACCTGAGCCCAAGGCAGAGGCTTAAATGACTGAGCCTCCTAGGTGTTCCAACTGCTTTCTTAATTGATTCCATCTAGCAAATAGCCTAAAATTCTCATCTTCCTTCCCATCATGTACTTCCTCTGATATCTGAAAATGCTAAGGATGGAAAAATGGTTAAGGAATTACCATTTACTGAAATTTATGTCATGCCTGAGTCCCACATTCTCTGCCCAATACTGTATATATGTGACCCGATTGAGCAGGAACCTTTAAAATGTTCATTCCTCTGTTCAGCCCCTCCAAAGTCAGGCAGAAGATCTGAGTGTCCCCTTACTAGCAGCCATTGCTGCACAAAGCCAGGGCGCAAACACCAAATCGTGCCACAAGACATAAGCGGAAAGGCAGGTTTCAGAGACAGGGGTAGATGAAAAATGGAAGGTAGAAACAAGAAGAGAACATGTGGCAATCTTGATGAACACAGCAAAATATGAGCTCTACAGAAGGCTCCCAGGTGCTAGGTGTTTGTGATAGACCTTGGTCTGTATTCAAAGAGTCAAGTATTCAAAGAGCCTCGAGTAAAAGAGAAAATTCTTTGAACTGCTCAAGGCTGGGACAAGCTCAGCTTTCCACATTTCGGGCGTGGTAAGCATAAAGTTCTCTCAAAACTATCTTTCCAACCAGTAACAAATATATGGGGACAGTAACTCCTTGTCTACCATCAGATTCTGAAAAATGATAAGAAGTAGAGGATATATCGAGAAGAAGTGAAGAGTGAATGTTATCATGCGCGTGAGAGCAGAGGAGAGCTAAGTGGCGGTTCCCATTCCATCTGTCTACTCTAACCTTTCTCCAGAGGGCGTCTGACACATTAAGAAGGCACAAGAAAGCAACCAATTAAACATCTGTCACCACTTTCCCTTTAGTGTTTAATTTGAAACAACTTTCTATTTCCTTCTAAATGAGAGTTGATTATTCAGGCTGCTCTGTACATGACTTTGGCTTGGCCCAGACTAGCATTAATCAGCCAATGCATCACTGCTGAAGCCTGCTGGTTCAAGAAGATGGAAAAGAAACATTTTCACACTGGTTTACAAAGCCGCCTGGGTAAGCATTTCTTCCATTGACAGCAACAAGATTAATGAATACAACCACCTGGTTGGTGCTACCAAAATTACCCTCAAGCTGAATTTCAAACACTGCTAACCAAGGAACCAAAAATCACATAATGAAACATAGCTAATGTCTGTATAGCAACAGATCTGTTAGGGATTGTGGGAAATGCTTCATGTTTTACCTGAATCTTAATTTTTCAGAATTTCATTCTGAGGAGTCTACCCCAAAAGCCTTTGTGATGCAAACCTACTATGACCACTAGCTCTAACCCTCCTTAAGGAATCCAAGGATTTTCCCACCTCTCCTTTTTCTTTAAGATTTATTTATTCAAGAAAGAGAATGTGAACAGGAGAGGGGTAGAAGAAGAAAGAAAGAGAATCTCAAGCAGACTCCAAGCTCAATGCAGATCCTGAGATCATGACCTGAGCCAGAATCAAGAGTAGGATGCTTAACCATCTGAGCCACCCAGGAGCACCCCCCACCCAACTTCTGCTTCTTCTGCTGTATGATCAGTATTTATAATCTGAGAGGTAGTAAACCAAGTGACCACTTCCTTCATGATATGCAGTTACTCAAAGAATAAATTTAACTCTCTCACCTCCCACCACAGCCCTTCATATGTCTTTGTCCCCAGCCTCATGAAGTTATTTGTCTTCGTCTAAACATGCCATGTCAGACTACCTCCTCACAAGAACTTTCTTCTTTGTGCACACAGACAGAAAGAGAGCTCTGGTATCTCTTCCTCTTCCTCTAAGGACATCAGTCCTGTTGGACGAGAGCCCCACTCTGATGACCTCATTTAACCTTAATTACCTCCTTAAAGGCTCTGTCTCCAAATGCAGTCACATTAGGGGTTAAGGCCCAAACATAAGAATTTGGAGGGACATAGTTCAGTCAATAACTCTCATGCACTATCACCACCCCCAAAAAGTTCTTCCCTCCCTTTCCCTCTGAGAAACATTCCACTCAAGCTTCAGATGCTACCTAAGGGTTATCTTCTCCAAGAAGACTGTTCCAATCAAGAATAGTGTATTCCATTGTAGCATTTATTCTATTCTCCTTCATATTATTTCTTGATAGTTGCTTATGTGTCTCTTTCTAATATACTGAGAGTTCCCTGAAAACAGAGACTTGGTCCAATCTATCTCATATTGCCCATAACACCTACCACAGTCCTATGCGTTAGAGCCGTTCATCATTTCTGTATCCGCAGCAGCTAACACATGACTATACACAGTAGGCACTCAGTACGTAAGAGAACGTGCTCTTCCTGCTGCTGACATTTTCTCTGATTCCACTTTAATCCTTTTTATCCTTTTTCTGAACTTTCTTCCTTCCCTTTTTTGTTTCCCATGATATCAATTAACATTTTTCAAGCCCCCCCTTAAAGTATAGTTTGCTTCCTCTACCCTTTCTCCCTCTCCTATTCTCTTTGCAAAAACCAATGTCTTCAAGTATGAAGTCATATGTATATTCCAACAACTCCCAGGGTCTGTCTGCAGCCCCATCCTCCCTGCTGAACTTCAATCCTGTATACCCAGTACCCTGATCGATATCTCCGTGGATGTCCCTAGAATCGGCCAAACATAACAAGCCAGCTATGTGTAAATCACCTCATTTGAACTCGGTCTCCCAATCCTGTAGTGTAGACAACTCAACATTCCCTTTCTGCCTCTTCCTTAATTGAATGTGACATGCTACTCACCAGCATGATAAGAATGGGAGTGGATGTGAGTGGAGGTTGTGGTGGTGATGGTAGCCATAGCGACAGCAACAACTTAACTGTTTTGCACCACTGTGGGTCCAGGCTCATCCCCACTGCTCCCGTACATTCTCTTGTTGATCCCAGCACAATTCCCCAATTATACGTGATATTTCCTGCTATGTTTCTTTCCATACACTTCTCACTCAGCCACCGTCTTCCCTCATCTTCCACTTTCTGCATCCAGTTAATTCTCACCATCCTTCAAAACTTAGATTAAGACATCACGTCCTGGAAGAAGACTTCCAAGATATACCTTTGTACCCCAATAGCACTGTAAGCATACCCCTCCCATGACACTTGCATTGGGTTAAAATTTAGAAAGAAAATAAAGGTTGTCCATGCTGACTCTCTTGACTTTCCTCTTCCAAGTCAGGGGTCTTCACTGAAAAAGGAGTATAAACACATACACACACACACACACACACTGTAGAAACTAAGGAGTCATTTGACTTTATAAATAGAAATTAGACATAATGTTTCTTTTCCTAATCACAAATTTGAATTATTCAGAATATAAGAGAACTGAGGCTTGGGGTGCTTGGGCGGCTCAGTCGTTAAGCATCTGCCTTTGGCTCAGGTCATGATCCCAGGGTCCTGGGATCGAGTTCCACATTGGGCTCCCTGCTTGGCAGGAAGCCTGCTTCTCTCTCTCCTACTCCCCCTGCTTGTGTTCCCTGTCTCACTGTCTCTCTCTCTCTCTCTCTCTCTCTCTGTCAAATAAATAAAAATCTTCAAAAAAGAGACACAGAGAGAGAACTTGGGCTCAACTTAAAAAAATAAAAAATAAAAGTACGTATCCTATCATATTAGATACAATTTTCTTACTTGTATAAAATAAGCAGAGACCTTTCTATATAATTATTTCTGGGTAAAATGAAGAAATAAATGAATCTTAATTGAGAATCGTTCTAACAGTGGGGTGTTTGTGAGACTGTCATAGCTCCAGTTAGTCTGAAAATAAGTTTAAAAGCACTAAAATACAGAGTTGCAAGGTAATCAGGTTTGGGTCACATCTTTTAGACCAAACCAATTATGTACAAGCTTCAGTATGATTGTGAGATCTGCAGCTGCCTCTGATGACACCCGTGACTCCTGGAACAGGTTCATCAGTGTTGCCAAACACTAAATGATGAGACAGATCACCAATATCCAGGACCTGAAATGTAATCAATACTACAACACAGAAACTAGGCCTATTACATTTCAGCATGGCTGGGTTTAAATGGGTAACAGCAGAATACAAAAACAGTTATTTTCTGTACTTCTATGAGAGGGAGACAAAGAAACCCTTAATAAATGGGACAAAATGCAGCTTCACTAACAAGAACAAATTCTGACTGAGCAGCCTCTCTTGGCTCAGGGACTACAATAGACCTAAGAACTAAGACTTGCTGCAAAATATCAGCGCAGGCAGACCAGCCCACGGTAGTGAGGAATGTGGGAGATGGGGGTCCTGTTTGACTAAAATTTCAACCTGACCAACTGCTCACCACAGCACACCATCTGCTTCATAAAAATACACAAGAGAAAGCTATTTGAATGTCAGGGGTTTGGGTGTGGATTTAGTCACCCAGCAATTCATTTGGAGGGGGATCTATTAACCAACTAATAACTGGGTTTTTTACATTTTAATTCTACAAAGTAATTTCAAGATAATGTCTGATTGTATTTAACCTGCCTTATCTTTCACAAACTGATTTTCTGAAACAGAAAAAGCTTAAGAAGCAGATTGCAGAGAATTGTTGACTTCGATTGTGATGACTCAAGCAAGTCAGAAAATGACGTTAGGGGAGCAGACTCTAGTAGTGTTCTCACAGCCTCCATTATATGTGCAACAGTAATCAAACATCACCTTCCCAGACAGAGTAAAAAGATCCATGTACATATGTAACAAAGATAAGTATAAAATGTCAGGATTGCTTTTCTTATACAACTTGGTTTTCTTACATAAGTCTCATTGCTTTATAATCATACTAGGTAGACCTTGAATTACAAATCTTAATACCAAACAAACAAACTTACAGCATCAGGAGCTATAGACTTTTATGTATCTCAAGTCATCCTTAAAACAATATCCTGAAATATTATTACCCTTAATTTCAGCTGAAGAAACTAAGGTTCAGGGTCAAGTGGCTTGCCCAAATTCATGCAACTAGTAAAGTCTGCACCAGAGCTCTGCCACAAAATCTTCTCATTCTCAATCTTCTCACAAAATCTTCTTCCCTTTTTCCAATGTACCACTGTTGCCTCCATATGTCTATGTCTATCCAACCCCATCTGCATGACTGATAGTATGAATCTACCTCCTCCAGAAACATTTACTGATCATCTACTAAATGCTTAGCACTATGTTAAATGCTGAGTATTCAGAGATGAATTAGATAACCTCATTGACCCCTCAGGAGCACACAATCTACTAGGAAGACTGTGACATCATCAGTGTTATCAAAAGAGCTAACTGGGGGCATCTAGGTGGCTCAGTCAGTTAAGCATCTGACTCATGGTTTCAGCTCAAGTCATGATCTCATGGGTCATGAGATCGGGCCGCATCAGGCTCCACACTCAGCCGTGGGTCTGCTTAAAGACTCTCCCTTTGCCCCTCCCCCCACTGGTGTTCTCTCACAATAAACAAATCAATCATTTTTTTTAAAGCTAACTTTTTTTGGTATTTACCATGTACCAGGCATTGTTCTAAGCAACTTACAAGTATTAATTCAATTTAATTTCATGAAGACTCTATTAGGTTTTTTAGTATCCCCATTTGTGCAGACAAGCAAACCAAGGTAAAACCAAACTGACACACAGAGTACTAGTAAGTAGAAAAAGACAGGGTGGAAGAAATTCCAGTAGGGTAGCTCTTAGTTGAGATAAGCTGTAGAAAATGAACTAGGCCATAAAACATGGAAAGGAAGATGTTCCAGGCAAAAGGAATAGCATTTTAAAAAAGCTGGCAAGGCTCAAGAGCTTGACAGCCTCCTCAAATGTGTTACCTGCTCTTTGACCTCCCTGTCATCATGCTATTCCTTTAGCTAGAATTTTCTTCCCCCTTATCCAACCTAATATATCCAACAGGACCAAGTGGGTAATTGGACATGGTTGGGGAAAAGAAAGAAGTCAAGGATGATTGCGAAATATTGGACTGCAACAACAGGAAGGATAGAGCTGTTATCACCTGGAATTAAAACCCACGGGAGGACAGTTTGAAGAGCAAGGTAAGGGAAGCTGCCAAAAAAAGAAGCCAAAGCTGTGTACCCTACACAGGCAGCGTCTGTCTAGCGAAAGGTCTTTTTCTAATTTACAAAAAGCAGATGTTACAGCAACTCTAAGAAAAATCAAGTTTGGTTTCAAGCACGTTAAGGGATTTATTAGACATCCAAACAAATTGGTCAAGTAAGCAGTTGAACAAACAAATCTGAGTTCCCTGAATGGGTCCAGAAAGGAAATCTAATTTGGGAGTTGCAAGCTTAATTACACTGTTAAAACCGTGAGGCTGGATAAGATCATCCATAGAAAGGGAAAAAAATGAAAGATCCAAGAACTGAGATCCAGAATATCCAATGTTAAAAGCTTAGGCTGAAAAGAAAGAACAAGCTAAGGAGACCAAGAAAAAATTAGCAGTGGAGTAGGAGGAAACTCGGGAGGCATCCTGGAAAATGAAAGAAAGTGATGTCAAATACTGCTGACTGATCAAGTAAGATAAGGACTGAGAAGTGACGCCTGGAGTTAGTGATCCGGCTGTCGTCGGTGACTGTGACAGAAGCAGTTCTCATGAAATAGGAGGGCGGAAAGCTCGATTGGATTGCATTTAAGAGAGAATGGAAGTAAGGAATTGGAGACAAGAAGAGACAGCTCTTTCAAAGTTTTGTTGTAAAGAAAAGCAGAAAAATGGAGCAGTTGCTGGCCATTGTGTTAACCACCATTTTGTTTATCTTTTTTTAAGTTGGGAGAAATAGGTGCATTGTCTGTATGCTAACGGAAACTATCTAGAGAGGGGGAAATGATGAAGGAGAAAGAGGATAGACTTAATAGAGCAATGTCCTTGAGTAAGTAATTAAGAATGGGATCTAGGGCACAAGTGGGATGATTACTGCAGCTAACAGCTCAGACCATTCCTTCATAATAACAGGAGAAAATGCATGTACAGGGGTACTCAGGAGGTAGGCAGGGGGAAGTTGTGAATTGGGAATTGTGGCATATCTATTCCAACTGTTTTTATTTTCTCAGAGAAACAGGAAAGAAAGTCATCAGTTGTGAAAGTGGCCTGCAAAAATGGTGTGAGCATCACTGGCAAAAAAAAAAAAAAAATTAAAGTCTGATACAAAAAAAGGAGTCATCAAGGATATGAAACAGAAACTTTCATACACTATGGGTGGGTATGAAGATCAGTAAGACTACTGGAAAATACTGTGACATTATTCAGGAAAGGCAAAGACATGCCTGTTCCATGACTCAGCAATGTCATTCCTAGGTATTTATGCTATAGAAATGTGTGTGCTATAATGCTAGCCCCTGTACAAGAAAAAATACAGCATGACTGCTCTTACAGTAGGTGGTAAAATTTTTTTTTTTAAAGAAACAAAAACTAATCATCAAGAGAGTATTTGCCATTAGGAGGAAGGAAAGGGTCTGTGATCATGAATGAGAATACTGAAGACTTAGCAATGTCCTATTTCTTAACCTGGACAATTGGTTAAATTGTACAAAGAGGTTCTGTGCACTTTTGTATACTGTTCAATTTCACTAAAAAATGGATTCTCTTATGTTTCTCCAAAGAGTTTTATTTTTGTTTGTTTATTTGACAAAAAGTTAATGAGGCTGATCTCAAACTCGGAAATCTCAGTTCTCAGTTCTTGGCTGGAAGCTTGGAGTCTTCCCATGTAGGTGTCATTCAGGGCTTGCCCAGATTTTTGGGCAATTGATAGAAAGAATTTGGGCTCACCCTCTTTGGCTCTTTTTGAGAGCTCCTGCCTTATACCTGAACTGCTATGGTTGTCTCAAACTCTATGCTCAGTAAGGCTATGTATGGGTTTTCTATCCATGTTTTGGCTTCCTAGTGTGACAACTGGGACTTACCTTTGGGCTAAAACCTCTAAGAAATTGAAAACCTACTCAGTAATGCTCCCTTCCTCCAAATGTCCACATAAAATGCATACATTATGTGCCTACTTTGGTTTGCTTTCTGATGCCTTCAGATGGTTGCGTTTTTTATTTTATGCAAAGTTTATAGTTCTTTGTGGAAGAATTATTCTGATAGAAGTTACTAAGAAATTATCAGAAACAGAAACTAGCACTTGCTATGAAAATCCAGGAATTTTGTATCTATTACTTCTGGCGGTGATGGTGGTGTTCAGTCTAGATAGAAACTCCATGAAATATTTTCTTCTCTCTGTGCTTCTTTGTATTCTTCTTTCCCTGGGGCTGCAAGATTCAATCTCACTGTCCAATTTTAATGCTGCAAGGGCCAAAGATAATAAGAAAGGGGGAAGTGCATAGATAAATCTTTCAAAATATTCCTCTATACATGCAAATGTATCAGGGAAAAGGGAACATATTAAAATCGCCGTTTGGACAAATTGGGTTGTTGGTCTAGGAGGACTTTTTTTTATTTTTTATTTTTATTTTATTTATTTGACAGAGAGAAAGCTCACAAGTAGGCAGAAAGGCAGTCAGAGACAGAGAGGGGGAACAGGCTCCCTGCTGAGTGGAGAGTCCGATGTGGGCCTCAATCCCAGGACCTCATGAGATCATGACCTGAGCAGAAGGCAGAGGCTTAACCCACTGAGCCACCCAGGCAACTGGTCTAGGAGGTCTTAAAGGAGAAGAGTATATGACAGGACAGAGGACAGAAGGGAAAAAAAGAGAACTGAATGAGACCCCTTAGTTAGGTCCAAGATGTGAAGAAAAGGCCGGCATCTAGTAGTTGAAAGACATGCGCCAAAGGCAGCACAGAGATAAGAAAATGGACAATCCCTAAATTTTAGAATTATAGCCTCGTGGCACTTTAAGCCTAAAAGATACTTATCAGATCATCTAAATCCAAAAGCCCTATTTTGGAGACAGGGAAACTGAGTCTCACACTTTGCCTGCCTCATAATTTCGTCAAGGTCCCCAATCCCCTCAGCCAAGTTTCAGTACTATGGTATTCTTCTTAGCAGCCTGGGACCTGTTCACATTTGTATTTTGATTAATCAATGTTGTGTATGACGGCTTTAGGTCTGAGCCACTCAATTCATTCTTAAACATGCTAGAGAATTCCAATATAGAGCTTTTTGTTCCTTCTCTGTATATCTTGGAGTTTTAATCACAGCAGAGTGAATTGAGGCTTTTTTATGATTGCATAGAATACACCAGGCTCCAACTCTCTTTTCTAATTATGAGGAAAGCCATGTGGCCTGTTATGGACTGCTTGGTATAGTGTCCAGGGATAGATGGCTCATGGGATTTTACAAAGATTAATTCAGATTAGCTCATAAATTTATTGAAGGAGGTATCTATTAGGTGTTCTTGTCAGTCTGTGTGACTGCTATTGACAATAATAAAATGATATGAGTTTCAAACTCCCCTGTCCCATGCTGCCTTCAGATTTAATCATTAGTCAGAATCTGCATTCTTCCCTAAGGTATCTTTTTATTATCTCAAATAAGAATGACAAGTTGAGATCAGTGAATTTAAAAATTTTTATTTTAAATACTACCTCTGTTTCCACAGGTTTATCCTCTCTTCTCAATGTCTGGGTTATAACAAAAGTTAACATCTTCTGAGCAAACCAATGTACATCAAAATGATTATAATTGTCTTTTTACTCAAAAGATAGTATGTGCTTCTAATGCCAGCAGTAGTCAGGTGAAGAGCGAGTAAACCATTGTTCACAACCCAAGATCGAGATTCGCTACACTTTCTTTTAAAATGCTGCACTATAGCCGTATGCCCTTCTCCAACCAATAAAAGCCTAAATAATAATTTAACAAATAGTCCCAAAGTATTCGATGTAATCAAAGAGTGATTCTAGCTTTAAGGGAGAATAAGCATAAGTAATGGGGCTTGCTTTTATTTCCTTCTCTTAAGTAAAAAAAAAAAGAAATGTTAATATTTGTACAAATATCCTATTTGTACAAATAGGAACATCTGAATGGCTCAGTCTGTTGAGCACCTGCCTTCGGCTCAGGTCGTGATCCCAGAATCCTGGGATCCAGTCCCCCCATCGGACTCCCTGCGGGGACTCTGGTTCTCCCTCTTCCTCTGCTGCTCCCCACCTCATGCTATCTCTCTCAAATAAATGAAATCTTAAAAATAAAAAAATAATAAAAATAAATAAGTAAATAAAATGTACAAGCATTGGGGCGCCTGAGTGGCTCAGTCAGTTAGGCATGCAACTCTTGTTTTCCACTCAGGTCATGACCTCAGGGGATTGTGAAATCAAGCCTGGTGTCTAGCTCCTTGCTCAGCATCAAGTCTGCCTGAGATTCTCTCTCCTTCCTGCTTATGCACTACTTTGCGCTCTCGCACTCTCTCTAAAATAAATAAATCTTTTTTAAAAATGTACAAATATTTACCATATTACTTCTGAGACCGTAACTGTATAGCCCAAAGGTAATTCAAAATTTAGCACTTGCAAATAACAAAAACAGCAGCCATTTGTTCAGCAACTACTATGTATAGAGTCAAAGAGCAAAAACTATCTTATGCCCAATCCACCGGGGACTTTCAGGTCTCTTCTAATACCGAAGGATCATTTACCTCTTTTTTTTTTTTTCTGGTTTAATATTAAAATCCTCACTAAGAATATTTTCTCCAGTCCCGGATTACTGCCATTACAGTGACAAGCCAGAGAACCGACACAATCTATAATCAGAATTTGTATATGAATAAGACACTAGATCCTAATCATTTTTTAAAGATTTTATTTATTGATTTGACAGACAGAGATCACAAGTAGGCAGAGAGGCAGGCAGAGAGAGAGAGGAGGAAGCAGGCTCCCTGCCGAGCAGAGAGCCAGATGCGGGGCTCCATCCCAGGACCCTGAGATCATGACCTGAGCCGAAGGCAGAGGATTAACCCACTGAGCCACCCAGGCACACCTGGTCATTATTTTTAAGATTCTATTTATTTATGAGAGAGAGACAGAGAGAACAAGTGGGGAGGGGCAGAGGGAGGGGAGAAGAGTCAGAAGCAGACTCACACTGAAGGCAGAGCCCCACCCAGCCCTCAATCCCAGGACCTCAAGATCACAAATTGAACGGAAACCAAGAGTCAGACGTTTAACTGACTGAGTCACCCAGGTGCCCTTAGATCTGACCATTTTTAAACATAAGATAAATTATTTATTATTTCCCTAAAAATATATATAGAAATGTACTAGAGAATAAATACTGATTCAGCAAATTTACAAAATCAATAACAAGCCCCCACTAGGCTCAGAGATAACCCCTCAGACACTGCCATCAGGGTCCCATGCCAGGGCTCTTACCAGTGTCGGTGACTAGCACCAAGGAGCAGCAGCAGAAGGGGAATGTGAAAGAGATAACCCTTTAACTCTGTCACAACACCTCTTTGACTATGCTGGATTTTCCCCCACCATGGCGCTGATAGTTACTAGACTCTATCTCCAATGACCTGGAGAAGATAAAGATGCCAGCTTCCCTCTATCCTCCAGACAATTTTACTTCATTTGAATAAAACTGGTGTGTATATTAATGGACACCTTTTTACTAACTTATTTTTTTCTTGTTATTATCTAAATCTAACTTAGAAAGTCCTCTCTCACTAATCATCGAATGTACTCATTCAAAAGACATTATTTGGGTGCCCTTCAGGCGTCAGGCAACACAGAAAAGCAGGACCAAAGTAGACAAAGAAGGGATGGGCACCCCAGACAGAGAAAGATTTTTGCACAGTTTTTCTCATGCCAACCAAGAGCATCTTTGGTCGTTCAGTTGCTTCTAACCACTCATCAACACTGATCCATCTGGAACCTTGGGTGGTCTTATGTCTGTTCATCCTTATGCATTAAGGAGAGACTCTGTATCAAGAAAAACAGATTCCATTATAAAAGGACTTACTTCACTGGGAGCCTATAATTCAGCCCAAGTTATTGCTAATTTTTGAAAATGAACCATCAAGCTAATTTTCAAGAAAAATACATGTGAGAATTGGATGGATATCATGGTACTAACTAGATAAATGGCTGTCGGTGTGGTAGTACAAGATTTCATATGGAAAATGCATTTTTGTAATATAATGTTATATGTCAATTATGCCTCAACTTCAAAAAAGAAAAGAAAATGCTTTTTTGCATGCATGCCTCAGTGGCGTTACTAGTGCAAATGGCAGGAGAGTAAAGTATAAATGACAGATGAGAACAGCAGAATCAATAGAGTTCTTAAGATGAATTCTATTTTACATCATTTTCAAGGGTTTGTTTTTTTTTTTAGAAATTCTAATATCCTCTGACTAAAAATGCCTGAATAGATACACTGTCACCTCTAAGATACATGAAACATTGGGTCTTACGATGCTTTAGCAACAAAACTAAAATTCATTTTGTTAAGAGAGAGAGAGAGAGCAGGAGAGGGGCAGAGAAAAGAAGAGAACCTTAAGCAGGCTCCACCCTCAGCAGTGCAAGAGCCTGACAGGATCCAGGGCTCAATCATATGACCCTGAGATCAGGACTGGAGCCAAAATCAAGAGGTGGGCGCTTAACCAATTGAGTCACCCAAACACCCCAAAAATCCATTTTTTCATGTATCATGTTTTCATGTTCCCTGAGTTCTTTACAAAACAAATGCATCTTTAAAGAAAGTAAGAAATATAAGCTGAGAACCATACTTGGCTAGACTGGAAAAGAACACATTTGCTTGTAGTTTAGCATTATAATTATATTTTCAATATACAGCATGTTCCTCAGGGTTTTACTTCAGAAATAATCCCCTGTGAGTCTATCTCAAGACATTAATACATACATCTGTACATAATATGATTAATACAAAAATATAATGTCTTAAGCTTTAAACAAAGTAAATTAATTTATTCCTTTTAAAATGAGTCTTTATATTATTCCACAAAAGGCATCATGAGTACAATATTTAATATCAAACTGAAATACAAAAATTAAATGAAAAACTATCTCAAACACAGTCCCTTAACGGTAAATAAAAAAGAAAAATATAATAACCAAATGAAGATGGTATCAAGTAAGACTACAAGCATCTTAGGGAAAAAATAAAGAATGTAACTTTATTTCAGATAGAGGTAAAAATATGTGCTTAGTTTAACTCTTCCTACTAGAGTTTTCTAAAAACATCTGAAAAGGAGAAGGGAAGTAGGGAACTTCTAGAAGACCCACTCTAGCCAGGCACTGAGGTGGGCTCTGGGGATTCAGTATGGAACAAAACAAATACATCCACTGCCTTTATGAAATTTACATGAGAGAGACAAATGAGAATTGAGAAGATGCAGTATTACAAATAGTGAGGAAACAACCAAATGCCATGAAAAAAAAAAAAACAACAACAATGAGAAGCTCCACTTTAGTAAGATTAGTACCAATTCCCCACTAATTCACAAAGATAAATACAGACACTAATCATTGTTGTTGTTGTTGTTGTTGTTGTTGTTGTTGTTGTTTTAATGTTTTTTAGTTGTTCTAGTGGGTGAAAAAAATAAATGACAATATCAGAATTTCAGAAAAACTTTACCTAGTTTTTTATCATCACCGTCTTTGGACCAAAAGTTCGTGATTCCTTTTTTCTTGTGTTGTAATGAAGCCAGAGTATTTACTTTATAGAGAAAAAATATATAAAGAATAATATTCCACTTCAAAGATGACTTTTATACATGTTTAACCTCAGTGATGGTACCACACTGAATGAATAGCCCTTGGCCCAGCCAACATGGAAAATATGAGTGGACATACATAACATGGCTGCAGTATTCAATCTGGTCTTTAACCACAAGTTCTAGGCCCCATAAAGCTGACTTAGTAGAAACAGATATTGATCACAAAGACAGCTAAAGCAGAGAGACAAACTCTATCCATTTCTCCTCATTTTCCCAACAGCTTCTCAAGGTCAAAGAACATGTCTACCTCATTCTGTAAATCTTCATTAGGTCTAGGACAGGGCCATCTACCAAGGGCGCCCTTGAGGGAAGAGAAGATATTAAAGGAATTCAGTGAGCTATTTTTACTGAAAGGAAGCACAACAGCTTGAAACAGTGAGTAGATAAATCTGACACACATCTAAGAAAGTGGAAGAAATGAGACTAGAATTGTGGGTAGTGGACAGCCTGAGGAAGGCCTGGAAAACCAGGTCAGAGAGCTGGAACTCTGTAGAAAATGAAAAATCATTATACAGAATTCCAGATACGTTTCTCTTCTAGAAAACTACAGAGCACTTGGGCAGGATGAGAGGCAGAATTTAGGGAAACTATCAGGATGTGCTTAAAGAAAGGGGAAAGGGATAAGGGCCAAGAGTAAGATGGTAACGGACTCAAAATAATTAATGGTAGGAAGGAATATGGGGAAAAAGGGGAACCAAAGAATACTACAAGGTTCTCACTTGTTTGGCTGAAAAAATAATATGTCACTAACAAAGGAAATCAGGAAGGGAGTAAATGTGGAAACAGCCTAAGAGTTTGGTTATAAGCATGCTGAGTTTGAGGTGATACTAAAGATGTAAATGAAAATATTAAATCAACAGTTTATTATTTATTTGAATCTACCAAATAATCTGCCACCTGCTTTTAAAAAGATTGGGGGATGTGGGTGGCTCTGTTAGTTAAGCATCTGACTCCTGATTTTCGGCTCAGGTCATGATCTCAGGGTGTTAAGATCAAACCCCACATCTGCTTGGTGTGAAAGCTGCTTAAGATTCTCTCTCTCTGTCCTTCTGCTCCTCCTTCCCCAGATGCACACTCTTACTCTCTCTAAAAAACAAAAAATTTGAATTAACATTTTTAAATTCAAAATGACACATGGTACAATTGGTTTTTTTAATGACAGCAAAACAAAAGCCCACTAAAATAATTACAGAAATAGCCATCACCAGATATCAGTGAGTTGTAGGAAAAAATTGGAAATTCAGAGCTAGAGCTGAAAAGTGAGGTAGGTCTAGAATTACAAATATATGCAGGGGTCATCTGCATACAAATATTTTTGAGCGTCCACTCTAGGCCAGGCACTATGTTTGGTGCAGAATGTTTAAGAGCAATAATACAGGATCCAAAATGCTATGAAGAAGGTGGTAAGGGAAATAATCAGAGGCTATGGGATTTCTCTTGGAACTACATTTGCACAAAAGCACTATTCTTATTTAGATTGAACATTTTAAGTGTCTTGAGGGCAATTTAATAAGGAAAGTTAACAGTAGGTACAAGCCCCCTCCTCAAATCATGCTTTGGCCCCAACAATGATACCGAACAAAAGAGACATGACCTCTACCCTCATGGAGTGTTCAGTGCAATCTAGAAAAGACGTCATTTTTTTAAGAGAAGGAAAAAGAGAAGGCAATGAAGGAAAAGAAATTATATGACAGAATAATTCAGATGAGGTGGAAGATGTAATTTAGACTATAAAAATCAAAGAAGGCCTCTAAATGAGTGACATCTGAGCTAAAACAGAAAAATGAGTTGAGGCAAGAGATTTGTAGACAGAGGACGGCACATGCAAAACCCTGAAGCAGGAAAGGGTTTGTCACCTTTGAGGACCAGGGTTGGCCAGCTCAGAACTGGCAAAGGGAAACGGGCACAAAATTAGATTGAAATAGTAAGCTTTTTACAGATGAAGAAACTGAAGCTCAGAGTGGTTAAGTAACATACCCAAGCTTCCCCAGCTGGAAACAGAGCCAGTTTCCGATCCCGCATCAGTATGACTCAAAGACAATATCCCTCGCCAATCCAGCAGACTCCCCAAACCAGATCTGAAGAGTCACCTAAGGTGCTTGTTAACATACAGATTCCTAGGACCTACCCCAAAATATTAGAACGCCCTAGAAGGAGGATCAGTTAGAGTCCCCCATAAAAGAGATAGTACATACAAATTGGATAATCTGAGAATTTAATGAAGGAACTGTATTAGTTGCGTAGGGCTGCCATCACACAGTATCACAAACTGGGTGGCTTAAACAACAGAAATGTGTGGTCTCCCAACATCTGGAGGCCAGAAGGGACGTTCCTTCTGAGGACTGTGGGGAGAATCTCTTCCATGCCTCTCCCCAGCAGCTCGTGGCTTGCTGGCCATCTTTGATGGTCCTCGGCTTATAGATGCATTGCATGAATTTCTGCCTTCATTTTCACATGACATTCTCCTTGTGTGTGTATCTCTGGGTCCAAATTTCCCTTTTCTATATGGACACCAGGCACATTGGAATAAGGCTCACCCTAACGACCTCAGCTAACTTAACTTGATCATCTGTGAAGACCCTATTTCCAAAGATGTCCCAAATTTCCAAAGGTCACACATTCACAGGTTCTGGGGTTGGGACTCTTAACAACTCTAGGGAGATGCAATTCAACCCATAACTTTTTTTCTACTAAGACGTGGCAGGGAAAGCATGAGGGACAGTACAATACCCCAGACTAGCCTCAGCCATTACCTACCACCCTCGCTGAGGCCAGAAGTACTCCAACTTGCCTCCTCCAACCTCTTACCCGCTGAACCCAACCAGAAGCCAGAAAGGAGGAACCCATGGAACCATTAATAGAGGTCACCCTCCTGGGATGTGGAGCTGGATGGAGAAAACCCAGAGGGGCCACGCTCTCTAACCAGAATGCCCTGAAAACCTTTAAAATCAGGAACGCCTGGGTGGCTCAGTTGGTTAAGCAGCTGCCTTCAGCTTGGGTCATGATCCCAGTGTCCTGAGATCGAGTCCCACATCAGGCTCCTTGCACGGCAGCGAGCCTGATTCTCTGTCTGCCAGTGCTCACTCTCTCTCTCTCTCTCTCTGACAAATAAATAAATAAAATCTTAAAAAAAAAAAAAACCTTTAAAATCAGACCCTAGAAAATTCTTATGCTCAGATGTAGTTTAGGAAATGAATGCCACCATACATTGGTTAGAAAGACAAGGTCTTAAGTATCAGCAACTCTTACTTGTATAACCTAGGATTTTTTTTTTTTTTTTTTTATGGAGTGCTTTGAATTACTTCAACAAGAAAGGCAGCTATTAATTGGATTTGAGGTAAGAAAGAGTTTTTGTTTTGTTTGTTTGGGTTTTGTTGTTGTTTTTACTTTAACAACCTTTATCAACCTTAAATAACATCCCCATTCTGAAACCTTAAGGCTGGGTGATTTGGGAGATGAAGAGGAATCAGTTATCACCACAGGACCAAGCCTGCCCTGGTGCCTCACTCTCAGTGATGGTCTCATTGCTCTGTGATCTTGGGCTCATAGAAACCGTGACTTAATTGAAAAAGCCTGGAGCTCCAACGCAACTCACACATGTGCAAAACCCCACACTGAACGAGCAGGAGGAAAACTAGGACACTGTATCTTTCTCAAAGTAGGGAAGCCCTTATCTCCACGACCTTGTCTGCTTCCCCTGCTTCAGAACAGACGAAACATGCAATGACCAAACCAGGGAGGATGCCTGGGCAGTGCAGTAATTCTATGAATTCATTTGGCTTTCACATATGGGTTGTTTTTCTAGAATACAGGATTACAACATTAGGAAATGCTAATTGTTTCTGCTATCCTGCATGACCTGCCAGGAAGGTGAGATGCGAATTAAGACATAATATAATTACAGCTGCTCTTGCCCTATTCAAATGTATTTTTCTTCTCCAACAGGATTCAAGTATGGGACTTTTCTTTAGTTTCATTTCCAGCATCCTACTCTATCTCCCACCTTTCACCATCTAGGGACTCTATCCTGGTGAAATGTCTACCATCACCCTGAGATAGTGAGGCTTTTTGTTTTAAACAAACATATCAGAACTTCTGCATCCGGATCAAGTCTTATCTTTCTAAATAATCACATTGGGAGGCTAAATACTTAGTTGGCATGGCGCGTTTTGATACCAGTGAACTCTCATTAAAATACTATGTCAAAAAAAAAAAAAACCACTCTATCAAATACTACATCAAAAATGCTATGTGGGGGCTCCTGGGTGGCTCAGTGGGTTAAGCCTCTGCCCTCGGCTCAGGTCATGATCTCAGGGTCCTGGGATGGAGCCCCGCAACGGGCTCTCTGCTCAGCAGGGAGCCTGCTTCCTCCTCTCTCTCTCTGCCTGCCTCTCTGCCTACTTGTGAGCTCTCTCTTTCAAATAAATAAATAAAATCTTTTAAAAAAAAAAAAATGCTGTGTGGGACGGGTGTGCTGAGATAGGGTTGCATGGTCCCTTAATGCCCATGGAGAGTCTACAGAGGCAGAAGCCTCTCTTCTCTCCCACCAGCTGTTAAAGGCTCCTCTTAGACTCTTGGCAGCTGCCCATCCTGATTTAGGCCCATTATCCTACCAGGACAGAACTAAATGCCTTACTGATGGAAACTATCCCCCTCCCGCCTCCCTACAAAAAGAAAGAAAGACACAGGGTTGGGGTGGGCGGGTAGGGGAGGAAAGGAAAGAAAAGGAAAGAAATCAAAGAGAAATAAATGTCTTCCACTAAGTCTCTGAAAAATCTCTCAATAAGACATTAGGCACTTAAGAATGTTACAGCGTGAGTCATTTTCCAATAGCAAATACTTGAAGTTGGTGAAGTGTGCAACCACAGAGGATTGGTTAAATATTTTATGGACTATCTGTACAATGAAATAATTTTCTGGGACTTAAAGCTATGGTGTAGACCTGCTTTTACTGTCACAGAAACTTGTTAGGTAAGAAAAGCAGGTTACGGAACTAGAAGTAAAATGTGATCTTGTTTTTTTTAAATATGTATGTTTTCATGTATCTTTGAATATATGTGTAGAGGGAAAAGGGGAGAGAGAAGAGAGAAAAGATTTGATTAAACACCAAGACGTAAGTGGATATTTTTGAGAGATACCAATTATGAATGATTTCTTTCTTTTTGCTTATTTCTATTTGCTAATGTTTCTCCAAGAACTATGACTTACATGGGTAAAAATTAAAGAGAGCTGCCAAGAAGAAAACTGAGTAGCTGTGGCTGAAGTTGATCATTAAAGTAGTAACCCAGCATTTTACTTTATTTTTTTTTTACGCTATCATTTACTAAAGCAATATTATGCCATAAATGCATACAGTGATTACATTTATATGCAAATCTCAGAAGCCACATCTAGTGCTCTTTTAAAATCATCAGTCTTGGGACGCCCGTGTGGCTCACTCATTTAAGCATCTGCGTTTGGCTTGGGTCATAATCTTGTTCTGGGATGGAGCCCCACATCAGACTCTGTGCTCAGTAGAGAGCCTGCTTTTCCCTCTCCCTCTGCCCCTTTTGCAACACGTGCGCTCTCTCTCTCTCTCTCTCACTCGCTCAATCACGCGTGTGCGCCCTCTCTCTCAAATAATGAATGAAATCTTAAAAAAAAAAAAAAAAAAAAAAGCAGTTTCTACATCCCCAACATGAATTAAGTGAAAAAGCAAAATCAGGAGGCAGAAAATGTAGAGTATGCAAACAATTGTTCACAAAAGAAGGGAAAATAAAGAAGATACATTAGACAGGCACCTATGTGCATAAAAGTTATCTGATACTACACTTGATCTTAGCCAAAAGGCTGAGAAGCTATATAAAAGTTATCTGAAAGGTAAAAAAGAAACTTGTAACAGGTTCACCTGTGAGGAAACAGCTGAGCTGAGGGGGACAGGATGTCTGAAACCTGTGAATGGATTACCTAGTCCAAAATGAAATTTCAGTTAGTCGTTTGTACTTCTCAGGGACTTACCTTTTTTATCGTGTATTCCTAGAATTTTACCTAAGCGATTGGTGGAGTTGTTCAGTCTTGATTTAATATCAATGATATTCAAATCTTCATTTGCATGGTTCTTTTTTTTTTTTTCCCATATCTACTTGGTCTCTTTTCAAATGTTAAAAGGAAAGAAGATGACCTGGGTAGAAGGAGACAGCCCTTTATTTCACATAGTTTCACCCCATCCTTCTTAATGGTAGGTTTACCAAGGTCAAACAGAAAATAAACCACAGTTGAGAGTTTGCTGCTAACAGACATGTAGGAGGCACACACTCTCATGCATCGTTCTATTTTGGATCCAATATTAACTTCTCATGGATGACAATGCTGCCTCCATTATTTTCCCATTAACGCGGTGCACCCAAGGGGAACATCTGCCCAACACTAATGAGCTATTCACAGGAGAAACAAGAACAGGGTACCCGAAGCCAAGGTAAAACAATTAGAGGGAAAGGAAGACTGTTGGCTCCTGACCTAAATTGAATTGCTTTTAAGAGACAGAAACAGATTTTTAATTATGTAATCCCTTTGTTTCTCATTTCCTTTCAAACTTAAAGGTCAAATTCCCCTTTCAAATGCTAAGGACCAGATCTGATATTATTGTGTCTGCGAGGACTGGCTGCGAGGAATCCAGGAGAGGGGCCCCCACTCAACCTTCATGGAGGCAAAGCATTTTTTTTCCTCTCTGCTATCATCCGAACTACTCTCCGGAAGAATCCATTAATAACTGCTATCTTTCTCCCTTTGCATTTCATTTTTCTCCCCACGTAGTATTCTAAGAGAAACTAAGACTGCCTTTACCAAGAAAAATAACTGAAGCCATGAAGATCTGGGATAAGAGGAAGTCTCATTAACTTACACTTTTGTGAGACTTGACTTTGAAATTGCTTTAACCTATGCCTCTTTTCTCACAGCTGATTGGTTGCATTTCAAGAGTGGATAAGAGGGGCACCTGGGTGGCTCAGTGGGTTTAAGCCTCTGCCTTCAGCTCAGGTCATGATCTCAGGGTCCTGGGATGGAGTCCCGCATCGGGCTCTCTGCTTAGCAGGGAGCCTGCTTCCTCCTCTCTCTCTGACTACTTGTGATCTCTGTCTGTCAAATAAATAAATAAAATCTTTTTAAAAAAAAAAAAAAAGAGTGCATAAGAGTGATAGACTTTTCTTCTCTCTTTCCCTGGGTCCTTCTTTCTTCCCCTTCACCACGCCTGCCCACCTCCACCCTCCCAAGCCCAGCGAGGTCTACCACACCTGCGACATCTTCCCAATCACACCAGCTGCCTCTGACCCTGCTCATCACTGACTTCCTGCATCTTTCTCTCTATCCACTCACCCTGGCCTACATCGTCTTATCTTTGTACTGACAAGAAATCTAATAAATGGGCCACTTTGGTTCCCGTAAGAGGAAGGAGAAGGAATTAAGAGCCGTCTGTGTTCAGAGGTTCCCTCCGTGTTCTCAGGATCTCTGCCTCCTTCTCCATCCCTTTGGCTTTGCTTTTCCTCTGTGCAGTGTCTTTCCCAGGCAAGCTCTCCCCACAAGGTGGCTTACATAATCGTAGAGCTGGAGACCCCAGGAAAAGAGAACCTCTTCCCCAAAGTTCTGGAAAAAGTCCTGAAGCTGGTAACGAGAGGCCCAGCCCTGAGTTACAGGCTCACCTCTGGCACAGGGCTCAAGTTCAACCCCATGCAGGGCGCCTGGGTGGCTCATTTGGTTAAGCATCTGCCTTTGGCTCACGTCCCTGTTGTTGCGCTCCTTGCCCATCAGGGAGTTTGCCTCTCCCTCTCCCTCTGCCCCACCCACCCGGTCCTAGTGCTCTCTTTCTCAAATAAGTAAATACAATCTTAGAAGGGGAAAAAAAAAAAAAAAAGATCAGCTCCACCCAAAGCCCATGCGCTGAGAAGGGGGAAGAAAGGATCCCCAAAGAAAAGACGGTGAAATAAGTCAAGCAGAGAGAGTCAATTATCATATGGTTTCACTTATTTGTGGAGCATAACAAATAGCATGGAGGACATGGGGAGTTAGAGAGGAGAAGGGAGTTGGGGGAAATTGGAAGGGGAGGTGAGCCATGAGAGACTATGGACTCTGAGAAACAATCTGAGGGGTTTGAAGGGGCGGGGGGTGGGAGGTCGGGGTACCAGGTGCTGGGCATTATAGAGGACACGGATTGCACGGAGCACTGGGTGCGGTGAAAAAATAATGAATACTGTTATGCTGAAAATAAATAAATTTAATTTAAAAAAAAATAAGAAAAGACAGCTTTTGGCTCCAAAAGGAACAATGCTATACAGACAAAAATAAAAGTTGTCTTCCTGATTCAGCACTCCTATGCTCCAGATTTATGTGTGTACATCTTGCTTTACCTGCCCAGACAGTATGTTCCTGGAGGTCAGACACTTTCACTATACTTCACCACCTGGCCTCATATGAAATACGTCATTACTACGTATTCTATATATACTCATCAAATAAGAGAATTCCTCTTGTGTGAACAATGAGATGCCCAGAGAAAAGCTCAAAGTCTCTATGGGACTGGCAACCTGCCCAGAGAAAAGCTCAAAGTCTCTACAGGACTGGCAACCTCCATACATAGGGAAGAAATTCCCATCATTGGGGCCAATAGACCTTGTTCTCAAGGGAGATGGGCCCCTGTGGCTCCTCATTGCCTATCAGGAAATCCCAAATATCAGTCACTCCTTATGCTGTGGAGAAAATTCCAGCTGCTCTGCTTCCTTTTTACAGACCCCAGAGCTGGAATCAGTGAACTTTTTCTGCAAGGGGGCATACAGCACACATTCTAGACTTTGCGGCCCTACTACGGTCTCCATTGTAGCTATTCGACTCTGCTGTTTGGGGCATGAAAGCAGCTGCAGACAACGTGTAAACCGAAGTCCAAAGCTGACTTACAATAAAATTTTACTGACAAGCACTGAAATTTGAATTTCACATCATTTTCACATGACATAAAATATTTTCTTTCAACAATTTAGAATGGAGAAATATTCTTAGTTTGCAAGACCATACAGAAACAGATAGAGGACCAGAATCGGTTCATAAGCCGTAGTTTGCCAACCTTTGTCATAGAGTATTTCAGAATTTCATATCGTGGTTTTGTTTTGTTTTGTTTTGTTTTTCATAAGGACCTTCTTATGACTTTATCAGAATAAGATAAAAAGCAAATTTGGCAATTTTAAGATTTTCACTTGAAGATTATCTTTTATTTTAAAAGATATATGCCTTTGGGGCACCTGGGTGGCTCAGTGGGTTAAGCCTCTGCCTTCAGCTCAAGTCATGATCTCAGGGTCCTGGAATCGAGTCCCACATCAGGCTCTCTGTTTGGCGGGGAGCCTGCTTCCTTCTCTCTCTCTCTCTCTCTGCCTGCCTCTCCACCTACTTGTGATCTCTGTCAAATAAATAAATGTTAAAAAAAAAAAAGATATATGCCCTTTTTTAAGATTTTATTTGACAGAGAGACAGAGAGAGGGAACACAAGCAGAGGGAGAGGGAGAAGCAGGCCTCCCGCAGAGCAGGAAGCCCAGTTCGGGGCTCAATCCCAGGACCCTGGGATCATGACCCGAGCCAAAGGCAGACGCTTAGCAACTGAGCCACCCAGGCATCCCAAAGATTAAATTTTTTGAG
Source organism: Mustela erminea (assembly GCF_009829155.1). Lineage (NCBI taxonomy): Eukaryota > Metazoa > Chordata > Mammalia > Carnivora > Mustelidae > Mustela > Mustela erminea. The sequence goes on from NC_045618.1 coordinate 88,897,104, forward strand.
AGGGATAACCAGTTGAGGTTACAATGTGATGGTACTTGAGTGTACTGAAGTCTTTCAAATCTGTTCTATCTGGGGCACCGGGGTGACTCAGTCAGTTAAGCAGGTAAGTCTTGGTATCAGCTCAGGTCACCATCCTGTAGTCATGGAATCCAGTCCCACGTAAGGCTCTGTGCTCAGTGGAGAGCCTGCTTTAGATTCTCTCTCTGCCTCCTGCTCACTCTCTCTCTCCCTCCCTCTCTCTTATTTAAAAAATAAGATATTTTTTTTTAAATCTCAATTTTAAAAATCTCTCAATCTGAGGGCTTGCAAAAACCATTTATTTACCCATGTTGACTGAGGTTTCCTAGCATTGCGGCCATGGAGGTCCCATGCCATGTGAATAACCTTCTACAGATTTAAAAGCCATTGTCTAAGCATGCTGACTCTCAAATTACCAATGAACATATGGTTAATTTAGCTAACAGTCACATTATCACGTATTCAGCCCCAAACTGATAAATGTGCTGTTCTCCCAGGGGGCTTTTCTACGTCCTGCATTAATTCACTCCACGTTTGAGTTCTTACGATTTTCAACATTGGGTAATAATACTAATGAATATTTTACTTATTCCACAATGGAATTTAAGTAGCTGAAAAATATTTATATGATATTCTAAAATGTTTACTTTAAGAATGTTTGGTCATTTATGTGTCATTATGTCATTTAATTCTCCTCCCAACTTGGTGAGTTAGTTGGGAAAGTTTATATTATTGTGGAAACCTGCTTCACTACAAGGAAACAGCCAGAGAGGTAAGGGAATTTAGGTATCAGAACTTAAACCTAAGTCTTTTGGCTCAAAATGCTTGGTTTCTTTCCATGATACTAGCTCAAAGACACAGCACCAAATATCTAATGATATGCCTGACATTTTGAAACACACATGAAGATAATTATAGAATAGTGAGACTATCAATCTCTTTGAAGGAACAAAATTTTTTTTTTAGATTTTTTTTTTAATTTATTTATTTGACAGACAGAGATCACAGGTAGGCAGAGAGGCAGAGAGAGAGAGAGAGAGGAAGGGAAGCAGGCTCCCTGCTGAGCAGAAAGCCCAATATGGGCTCGATCCCAGGAGCCTGGAATCATGAGCTGAGCCGAAGGCGGAGGCTTTAACCCACTGAGCCACCCAGGTGCCCCGAAGGAACAAAATCTTAAACTGGAAATCCTATCTTGTGAGGAACATGGGATTTTTTAAAACGATTTTACTTACTTATTTGGAAGAGAAAGAGAGAGAGAGAGAGAAGGAGCCTGAAGCAGGACTTGATCCCAGAACCCTGGGATCATGACCTGAACCAAAGGAAGACACTCAACCTACAGAGCCACCAGGCACCCTGAGGCAAACAGAATTTCAAGAGCAGAAGATGACCTTAGTTGTTGTGTTTTTAGACAACACCAACAATGGAAATGCGGGCATCATCCCTGCAGAAAATACAAATGCATGTCCCCCTAAAGTAGACCAGCTCTAGAATGACATAGGGTCTTGTCTCAGCCCTGTTTGCCAAGTTTTATCCTCTTTGCTCGTGCTGCATGTGTCCGTGTTTCTTTTCCTCCTGAGCTAACCTGCACCTAACAAACCAGAAGGTATCTGAGGAATGCTGGTGACCTAAAAAGATTCTAAAACAAAGCACCTATTCAGAAAGGATATCAAATTTCCCAGGTGTGGAATATGAACCATTACAGAGTTTAAAGACCGCTGAAGCACACAGCCTACCACCTTGCTCCCAGGGAAACTTCTACCCATCTCTCAAGAATGGGTAGAAGGGGCTCGTTCACCATACATCCGTAATTTGCCTCAGCACTCATCCCCATACAGAATTCTCTTAGCACAGATTTGACAATAACAGTAAGGACCTAATATCTTTAATTCAGTGTTATTTAGAAGTGCTTGTATATCAGCCATAACTCCAACTAGAATGTGACCTCTTTTTTAAAGATTTATTTATTTATTTGAGAGAGAGAGAGCAAGTTGGGAGGAGGGGCAGAGGGTAAGAATCTTCAAGCCGACTCCCCACTGAGCGCAGATCCTTTGCTGGGCTCCATCTCATGACCCCTGAGATCATGACCTCAATGGTCCCAATGGTCAGATGCTTAACTGAGTGAGCCACACAGGTGTCCATTTTGACATTTTGACATCAGTGTCACCTCCTAGCATCCCTGCCCCTTTGTCAATATCTACCACAGCGATACTCACTGTGACATTCTATTACATCAGTGTTTCACAGTGAACCACTACACCCAATATCCACACATCTGCATGCTTCCCTCCTCATTTAGAGTATACCATGTGACTGGTGTTAATCACAGAATTGGAAGTGACACTGTTGACCCCTGGCCTAAGCCTAGAGAAGATCTGGAACTTCTGCTTTTGAACCTGTGGGAGTTCTGTATAAGAAGCTGGGCTGCTCTGTTGAAGAACAGTCATCCCCACCGTCCCAATTTAGTTGCTTCAGAAAGATTCTAAGAAGTTTCAGAAGTTGACTTCAGAAGTTGACTGAACCACAGGAGTCACCATCAATAAGATCAAAAGAGGGGCGCCTGGGTGGCTCAGTGGGTTAAAGCCCCTGCCTTTGGCTCAGATCATGATTCATGATCATGATCCATGATCATGGTCCATGATGTGGGATCAAGCCCCACATCAGGCTGTCTGCTTCGTGGAGAACCTGCTTCCTCCTCTCTCTTCCTGCCTTCCTCTCTGCCTACTTGTGATCTCTGTCTGTCAAATGAATAAATAAAATCTTTAAAAAAAATAAATCAGATCAAAAGAACTCTACAGCGGAGCCCATACTTCAGAATTATAAGAAAATTAAGGGTTGTTTTAAAGTTGTTTTAAGACACTAAGTTTTGGGATTTATTATGCAATAATGGATAACTGAAAGAGGTATTTGAAAAATATTTTTTGAGGGTGTCTGGGTAGTTCAGATGGTTAAGCATCTGCTTTCAGCTCAGGTCATGATCCCAGGGTCCAGGGATCGAGCCCCTCAGGGAGCAAGGAGCCTGCTTCTCCCTCTGCCTCTGCCTGCCGCTCCCCTTACTTATTCTCTCTCTCTCTCTCCCCCTCTCTCTTTCTCTGCCAAATAAATCTTCATAATGTATTTGTTGAATGAATGAACAGAATTCATTTTTTATTACTTTTGTTAAAAAACTACCATAGCAAATGTGACATTAAAAACTCATAAAGAAACAAAACAAATGAACAAACAAAACAAAACTGCTGGATACAGAGGCCAGACGGTGGCTGCCAGAGAGGAAGGGGGTTGAGGGTGAAATGGGTGAAGGAGATCAAGAGGCACAAACTTAAAGTAATAAAACAAGTAAGTCACGGGGATGTAATGTATGGCACGGTGACTATTGTTAATAAATTATATCTCATATTTGAAAGTTGCTAAGAGAATAAATCTTAAAAGTTCTCATCACAATAAAAAACGTTTAAATTTAGATTTTATAACTTTTATGGGGGTTGATGGTAACTAGAGTTATTGCAGTGATCATTCCACAGTGTGTACAAATACTGAGTCATTATGTTGTGCATTTGAAACTAATATGTGAGATGTCAATTATATCTCAATTTTTAAAAACATGTTAAGTACCATTTGGTCCATCTGAAAAAAATTTTAAAAACTCAAAAGAGTGGGTTGAAAAGAAGGAGAACGCATGGAGAAAGAGAAAAAACACATTTCTTGAGACCCTTCTATGCCCCAGGTGTTACACCAAGGCATTTTCACATTTACATTTCATTTTCTCAACTACAACCTAATGAGTAGATATTATTTTCCTGCATTTTCTACTGATGAGAAAACTGAGGCTCTTAACTAACTTGGCCAAATGGTTGTGAAGTGTAAAAACTTGGATTGAAATACTAAACTTGGTACTGCCAATGACCTTGTTGTCTCTACTCCATCACACTGCCCGCATCAAAGCCTGTGCATCGTCATCAACAGCACCAGCTTCAGCGGTGGTTTTCCACGGGATCTTGATCTGCTTCCGTGACCCCATACACTCAAATTTCAGATCCCCCATGCATGACACTCCTGTACTGACACTGCCTCCTCCTTCCTAAAATCCATCCCAACTCCCAGAATTGTTACAAAGTTTCAACAATTCCTTCTCGAAAGATAGTCGCTTTCCCTTCAGGACAGTCTGGGTGAAAGGGCCCTCGGGACCAGGAGACCAGACCCAGTGATCCCTCTGGGCCAGATGCAGTTGTAAGGACAGTGTCTCGGAATCCTAGAAAAGCAAGAAGAGAGACTCTATGCCCCAGTGCAATGCATGAAAGTGCATACATATCCCGGTACCCATGGCTATGCCGGCTCGGTAAGTCTGGGTGTGACAGTGAATAAGTCTGCGTTTTTCACAAGCTCCCCAAATGATTTTGATACACAGTCATGTTTGAAAACCACTGTCCTGGTCCATTTAAAAATGTAACTAATTGAGGAAAAACTGATAGTTTTTACTCCTCAGGGTACCACCTGTCCTACTAATGGTATGTGAAAGATGATACATTTTTAATTACGTGGACTGTCTATCTTGACATCTTCAATTCACTAGATGTCATCAACTATCTTCTTTAATGCTGAGGCATAAAACCAATTTAATGTCTCAAAAGGTTTTCAAAATCTCAGTAGTCATCCTAAAATGGGTACCTTTACCCCGTAAAATAACAAGGTAGATTTAGATTTTATTCTTTCAACAGGTCTTCATGCATCCTTACTATAATGTTTCCAGCTGATACAGTTCAGTAGATTTAAGAATATATACCTTGCCTTCGTATTTTCTACTTTGCTAATTAAATGTAATGTTATGGCTTCCAGGTCAAAGTAGAGCCTGGTTAACATTTTCCCATAAAGCTGCTCCTATGTTTGTACTGCTGAAAGAGCCATGAAAATATAAGACAAAACCCACCACACATATAACTTAGTGATCAATAACCTCATGGCTGACTCTTAGTGGAATCAAACAAAGCCCAAGGCATGTGAAAATGCATAAACAGAAAGACCTATTTGTTGTTCATCACACCACATACTCTGGTTTACATCATGAAAAAGAAGCTGCTTGGGGAAAAAAAAAAATACAGATTTTTTTACTGAAACAAACAACAAGATTTTTTATTAGAGTATAATATAGATACAGAAAAGCTCATGTACCATAAGTGATGCATTGGATTTTTACCAACTAAACTCTGTGTCAGAGCACCCACATCAACAGATGACCAGCTGCCCAAAGGGTGCCCTCAGGCCCCTTCCCAACCACTACCCCAATCCCCCAACATCGGGCTTTGCCCTTCAGTTAAAAAGAAAGATCTTTCTATTTCCCCCACCTTCAGTTCATTGACTCAGAGTCCAAAAGAATGTAACAACTGCATTTGTGTCCTTCCTTCTTGCCTCTCACTGTGAGTGTCCCTCCTGGAGGTGCCGGCTGCAATGCCCCACCACCACCCCGCACCCACTGCCCCCCCCACCCCCAGACATGCCTTGCAAAACTGAAGTCATCAAGGACTTTCGGCTCATACCCTGGCAAAAAGATATTGAACCCATCAAGACTGATAAAAATAAGGGTAATGTGAAGCTTAAAGTTCAATAAGCAGCAGATAGCCTTTATACCCTGGTCTTCACATACCAGAAGAAGGTAGAGACACTGAAGCAGTCCCTGCCCCCAAGTCTGGGAGTGATGGGCTGAAATGAACCTGGCACAATGATTTGAACTGTATTAAAATTTTAAATATTCCTGGGGTGCCTGTGTGGTTCAGCCATTAAGCGGCTGGCTTCAACTCAGGTCATGGTCCCAGGATCCTAGGATAGAGCCCTGCATTGGGCTCCCTGCTGGGCAGGAAGCCTGCTTCTCCCTCTCCCACTCCCCCTGCTTGTGTTCCCTCTTTTGCTGTGTCTCTCTCTAAGAAATAAAGTTTTTAAAAAAAAAATTTTTAAATACTCTTAAAAAAAAAAATGTACCAACCAGAGAAAAAGGCAGCTGCCCTCTCTGTTCCCCTGGGTGCTCCTCTGTGTGCCATACAGTATCACCCAAGCCTCTCCTTCCCTACCCTGCTACCCCAAATCTCTGTACCTGGGCAGAGACCGCAAAGGGCAGGCAGAGCTGGGTGGTCAGTATGTGTGCAGAGCTGCGAGAAGATGCAGTGAGGGACTGGGGGCAGCTGTGGCTTCTGCCATAGGAAGCCTGACGGCTGGGAATTGTACTTTTTACCTATCATGATGCTTCATGTATCACAGAATCAAGCATTAGAGATAGATGGTGTGTCAGTGAAACAAATGCTTACTTAGAAATAGGGAGCTAGGTGGAAGGCTCAGTGCATTAACCTGCCCTCCTCAGAAAGAGAGGCCAGAAAAAACATTAATCTCCTCTGAAAAAGAGACCATATCAAAATGTCTTTGGACCGTATCAATACATCAACACATTTTTGTGGGAGATACAGGCAAGGGGAAAATAATAAAAGGCCTCCTCACCGACCTGATGACAAATACACAGTCTGGATTCATCTCACCTTGTTCAAGGGGGGAAAAAAGAAGAAAAGCCAACATGAGTCTATGGGAAGAAATTACAGGATAAAGAAAAAGAGAACCATATGGAAGAGACCAGGAGAAAAAGAGCGAACCTCCGAAAATAAAATCTTTTTATATCCCAGAAGAAAATTTCCTAGCCTTTTAAGGCTAGGCTAGCCTTTTAAGGACAATGTAAAAAGACACAGGGTTTAACAAGAGAAGCGGGACAAGGAAGGAGCAGGCAGAAATGAGATGGCAAAATGATGAATGATCTGAAAGAGACTGAAAGCACTCTGGCCCACGGCACTGTTTTAGTGAAGAGTTTGATAATATCTATGGGGTTGTTTATATGCATGCCCTATTACCCAACAAACCCTGTCCTAGATAGAATATTTACCCAAAGGAATGTCACAGGGGCATCAGGATACACATTTCAAGTTAATAATACTATACTGAATATTGGAAATTTGCTAAGAGAATAGATTTGGGGGGCTGTAATCACATACAAAAAAACTGTATGTGAGGAAAAGAGATGTGGATTAGGGGCACCTGGGTGGCTCCATCAGTGGGCAACCGACTCTTGGTGGCAGCTCAGATGATGATCTCAGGGTTGTGGGATTGAGCCCTACATCAGGTTCCACGCTGAGCACAGAGTCTGCATGGGATTCTCTCTTCCCCTGCCCCCTCTCCTAAATAAATAGGTCCTTTTTTAAAAAGATATGTTGATTAGCTTGACTGAAGTAATCGTTTTACTATGATATCTCAAATCACCATGTTGCATAGCTTAAATATATACAGTTTTATTTTTAAAAAGTTTTTAAAGAATGTTTGTAGCAGCATCACTTGTAGTAGCAAAAACAAACAATCCAACTGTCCAACTGTAGATGGGATAATATGGTAGTATACACAAATGATAGAATACTCTACAGAAATAAAAATGAGCAATGTAAAACTACTCACCACGGCATACATGAATGTCACAAGTATCCTAACTTGTGGAAGAAGCCAGAAAAAACCTTCATATTGATTTATTTCATGTATATAAAGTTCAAAAGTTAAACTACAATATTTAGGGATACACATATGGACAGTCAAACTATTAAAAAAAAGAAAAAGTAAGGTAGCGGTTACCACCAAAGGGAGAATTGCGTGAACTTTGAGGGAAAAAAAGGCTTTGTGCTTGGAATGAGGTCTGTTGGCTACCCGGGAATGTTGTGGTTTCTATTTCTGACCTGAGCTCGTACACACAGTTCATCTTCTTATAATTTCTCCAGCCGTACATTCAGGATGTAGACACTCCTCTGTATGTACATCATAGTTCACAACTTTAAAAAGTGTTAGAAACATATTAGCAGAATTAAATCTAAGTTGACAGAAGAGGTAGGTTTGATAAGCGAAAAAAAATGAAGGGAAACTTGTATCCTCTTATAAAATACAGAGGTAGAGACCAAAGATGAAAACAATGAGAGGTGAGATGATGACCATGGAGGAAAAAGAAAGAGGTTGAAATTTAGACAAATGATATCGCCAGAAAAAAAAGTCCAAAATAAAACAGAAGGGGAAATCCAATAAATGGTAACTGAGTAATGTAACAGGTGCTAGGCCAAGTACTTTAGATAAATAGCCCGCTGAATCCTTACAATATAGGAGGTTAAATATCAACATCAGTTCTCTTCTTTACAATGGTGGGAAAACCAAGACCCAACTTTCCTATGATCTTGTGGCGCGGAAGCTGTAGGCAGGTAAGAGGTAAATAGAAGCCTTGAGCCCCTGTCTGTGAGGTACCAAAGTCAGGCCTATGAAGCATTATACCAAGGCATCACCTATTTTCCCTGCCCTGGATTAAAACACAATGTACCTCAACCTCAAGGCCAGAGGTCAGTGGAGAAAATTGTTTAAAAGATTTAAGGAGAGGGGCGCCTGGGTGGCTCAGTGGCTTAAGCCTCTGCCTTCGGCTCAGGTCATGATCCCAGGGTCCTGGGATCAATCCTGGGATCAAGCCCCCCATCGAGCTCTCTGCTCGGAAGGGAGCCTGCTTCCCTTCCTCTCTCTGGCTGCCTCTCTGCCTATTTGTGATCTGTCTGTCAAATAAATAAATAAAATCTTTAAAAAAAAAAATGCTTTTGGAAAACTAAGTACCACTAACAGAATTTAAATATGTGTTCAAATATCTCCAAAAGAAGATCAAAGCAAAGCAAATGAGATCCAAACTTCAAAACAAAGAAAACGCAAAAAAGGGTGGGGGGCAGGGGAGAATAAAACATGAAACAAGATGAAAAGTAAAACCCAATGTCTTATAGTCAAATGGCTTGCAGATTGTGTTTAAAAGCCCCATCTAATATAAAGTGACATAAAGGGATAAAAGAGGGAAGAAAAAATGTAGTTAAGACAAAGGCAGGTATAAAAGCAGCAGCAATAGGAGCGCCTGGGTGGCTCAGTCCTTAAGCATCTGCCTTCAGTTCAGGTCATGATTCCAGGGTCCTGAGATCAAACCCTGCATCAGGCTCCCTGCTCAGTGGTGGGAAGCCTGCTTCTCCCTTTCCCACTTCCCCTGCTTGTGTTCCCTCTCTCACTGTGTCTCTCTCTGTCAAATAAATGAATTAAATATAACTAAATAAATAAAGCAAGGAAGCAAGCAAGCAGCGATGAAAATACTAATATCAAATTAAAAGGGGAACTTAAGGCCAAAAACCTCACACAGGGCAAATAGGATCATCTCATATTAGTAAGTAAGATGGCCTTGAGTACCAGCACAGCAGTCAACTCATTATATGCTGACTAGGATTGCACTGAAACCCATACAGGGAATATGTCCTCCGAAATACAAGAATACATTTTCAGCGACTCCTTAGTAGCAGGGGACTTTGACACAATCTCTATCCTGACAAATCAAATAGGCAAAAAATAAACAAGGACGGTGTTTCAAGAAATTCACAATAAGGGTGTCTGGGTGGTTTAGTCAGTTAACTGGCTGCCTTCAGCTCAGGTCATGAGTCCCACATTGGGCTCCCTGCTCAGCAAGGAGTCTGCTTTTCCCTCTGCCCCCACTGCTGGTGCTCACACTCTCTGTCTCTCTCTCTCACAGACAAAAATAAATAAATAAAATCTTTTTTTTTTTTTTTTTTTTAAGGAAAATCACGGGGCACCTGGGTGGCTCGGTCATTAAGCATCTGCCTTAGCCTCGGGTCATGATGCCAGGGTCCTGGGATCAACCCCACATCAGGCTCCCTGAACCTCAGGAGGCCAGCTTTCCCTCTCCCACTCCCCCTGCTTGTGGTCCCTCTTTCATTGTCTCTTTCTGTCAAATAAATAAATAAAATCTTAAAAAAAAAAAAAGAAAACATAATAAGATCATGTTAATAGGTATGTATATCAAATTACATAGCCCATAAACCAACACCACCCCCTAAAAACCTACTACATAAAAGAAAAATTTATTGTTTTTTAAAGATTTTATTTATTTATTTGACAGAGATCACAAGTAGCCAGACAGGCAGGCAGAGAGAGAGAGAGGAGGAAGCAGGCTCTCCGCTGGGCAGAGAGCCCGATGCGGGGCTCAACCCCAGGACCCTAAGATCATGACCTGAGCCAAAGGCAGAGGCTTTAACCCACTGAGCCACCCAGGTACCCCCATAAAAGAAAAATTTTAAAAAATTAGCTATGATAGGATCAATTTAGAGATAACCAAAATGAAGAACAGCACATGTAAAAGGATATACTATCACCAATGAGATACTCAGATGAAAAATAGTAATAAACATTTTAAATATTAAGCAAGAAAACATTAAAATAAATGAGCTGAGGGCGCCTGGGCGGCTCAGTTGGTTGAGCGACTGTCTTGAGTCCAGGTCATGGTCCCCAGGTCCTGGGATGGAGCCCCACATGAGGCTCCCCCTGCTCTATGTGGAACCTGCTTCTCCTTCTCCCTCTGCCTGCTACTCCCCCTGTTTGTGCTCTCTGTCTCTCTCTGTCAAAGAAATAAATAAAATCTTTTAAAAAATAAATAAATAAAAATTTAAAAATAAATGAGCTGAGCACTTATAAGAAAGCAATAAAGCAACTCAAGGATAAACACAAAGAAGGAATTAATAAAGAAAGACAATAATGAATAAGAAAATGGAATTGATAAATAACCCCAAAGATGGTTTGTTTGTTTTTTAAGATTTATTTACTTATTTGAGAGAGAGCACCCAAGTGCATGCAAGAGCAAGGGGAGGGGCAGAGGACGAGAATCTTGAGCGCCCCTGAGCGGGGGAGCCCTATGCAGGCTCCATCTCACCACCCTGAAATCATGACCTGAGCCGAAGCCAAGAGTCGGACACCGAACTGACTAAGCCAACCAGGCACAACCCAAAGATGGTTCTTTGGAAAAACCCATAAAATGGATAAAATTCTGTTCACTCTAATAAGCAAAGATAGAAAATACTCCCAGAGGATCAGAAATTGAGAGGTGAGAACTTCTTTAAAATACAAAAGTCTCGGGGCGCCTGGGTGGCTCAGTGGGTTAAGCCGCTGCCTTCGGCTCAGGTCATGATGTCAGGGTCCTGGGATCGAGTCCCGCATCGGGTTCTCTGCTCAGCAGGGAGCCTGCTTCCCTCTCTCTCTCTCTCTCTCTCTCTGCCTGCCTCTCTGCCTCCTTGTGATCGCTGCCTGTCAAATAAATAAATAAAATCTTTTAAAAAAAATAATAAAATAAAATACAAAAGTCTTGAAAATCTCACTCAAACAATAAAATACAATTTCACACAGGTGAGTTTGGCAAAAATCATAAAAATCTAACAATAATCAAGGCTGCACATGGGCAGTGACTGCACTAGGCTAGACTATTTGAAAGTTGCTTTCGTTTCGAGGTGAAGGCAACACTGAAGATTTCCAAGTGGCTTAAGTTTTTTTTATTTGGGTCTAGTCCCAACGCAGCAAATAGTCAGGGCAAAGGGTATGCAGGCGGCTAGATGCAGCTCCCCAATACTTCCCTTGATTTTCACGGTGGCACACTAGAACTTTAGCTCGGCGGGTCAGAGAAGCCTAGAATGGATGTCTCCCTGATTTGTTAATAACCCAAGCACACTAAAATCCAGAAACAGCTTTTGCTCCTCAAGAAGCCAAGTTGCCTGTCCCTACTGTTTAGGTTCTGCGCCTTGACATACTTGCTGTGTCAGCTCTAGAGCAATGCCCTCGTCTGCACTGCAGGATCCAGGTGGTTTTCATTTATGTCTCTCAGGGAATTTATGTACCAAGTGTTGGCCATAACTTTTCACAGTGTAAGACCCACTACTCTGGTACACCTATTCATTTGTTCATTCATTTATTCAACAGATATTTGATAGCCTTTCCTGAGCCAAGCAATCTAATAAGCCCTGGAAATACAGAAACTGGAAAAAATTACTACCCTCAATAGGGACAGCACATTCAAGTGGGAAAGAGACACATTAAAAAAAAAAAAAAATTATAATACCAACCATGTACCAGTATCTACAGAAGCAAGCCATGGGAAGTCAGGGAAAATTTCACTGGGAAAGCATCCTTAAGAATAAGTATGCAGAGGGGCTCCTGGGTGTTGGTTAAGGGTGTTAAGGGTGTGCCTTCTGCTCAAGTACTAATTCCGGAATCAAGGGATCAAGCCCAGCATCTTCCTCTCCTTCTGCCCCTCCCCCAACTACCCCCACCATTCTCACTCACTCACTCTCTCAAATAAATAAATAAAATTTAAAAAAAAAAAAAAAAGGGACACTTGGGTGGCTCAGCTGTTAAGCATCTGCCTTCAGCTCAGGTTGTGATTCCAGAGTCCTGGGATCGTGTCCCACATTGGGCTCCCTGCTCTGCAGGAAGCCTGCTTCTCCCTCTCACATTCCCCTTGCTGTGTTCCCTCTCTTGCTGTCTGTCTCTGTGTCAAATAAATAAATTAAATATTTTTTAACAAAGAATAGTTAAGTATGCATTATTTGTCTTTCTGGGTCTGGTTTATTTCACTTAGTGTAATGTCTTCCAGATTCATCTATATCATTGAAAATGGCAGGATTTCCTTCTTTTTTAAGCTGAATAATGTTCAATTTTATACATATATTACACACACACACACACAACATATTATTATTCATCCTTTGAAAAGAAGGAAATTGCAACAATACTGCTTGTATACTTGAAATTTGCTAAGAGGATAGATCTCAATTTAAATCTTTCACCACACACACAAATACAAAATGGTAACTACGTAGAGATGATGGGTAAGTTATTTAGCTGGACTGTGGTGAGTTTTTTACAATGTGTACATATAACGAAACATGAAGTTGTAGCCCCTAAACATATACAATTTTTATATATCAAACATGCCTCAATAAAGTTGTTAAAAAATAAAGAATACATGTGAATTTTCTAGCTACAGTGAGATACCTCCAGGCACAGGCTGTCTGTCTCCTCTCCCTCCCGCAACCAATCTCCAGGTAGTCCTACGACTTCCACTACCCTCCTCCAAGCATCACAGGTCTTGCCTTGATGACCACAAGTCCTTCCCATGTGTCCTTCTGTTGATTACATCCAGCCTTACCACACTTCAGACTTTTCTGCTCTGATCATACCTTGCCCTTCTAGATCGGACCCCTGTCTATCTCACCAGTTTTATCTACTGTATTTTCCCAGGGTATTAATTGGGAGCAGAAATTACCCAAATGAAATGAGCCCCTACAGTCTTGCTAGAAAATTTGTTAGAGTTTCTTGCAGGTCCCAACATTCTTTTGCTACACAAGTCTGACATAGTACCAGGGCCCCGGAATATGCTGTTGTACCCTCATTGGGCCTGACAACACTGATGGCAGTGATAGTGGGGGAAATAGACTATATTTCCATTAAAAATAGCAAAATCAGGGCACCTGGGTGGTTCAGTTGGTTAAGTGTCTGCTGGCTCAGGTCATAATCCCAGGGTGCTGGGATCAAGTTCCACATTGGGCTCCCTGCTCAGCAGGGAGTCTGCTTCCCCCTCTGCCCCTTCCCACCATTCCAACCCCCCACCACAGCTCCTGCATGCACGTGTGCATACTCGCTCGCTTTCTCTCTCTCCCTCGTGTGCACGAAAATAAAGAAAATCTTAAAAAGAGAAAAAAAAAAAAAGGAAATTAGGAGGTTCGGAATTGAGAGAGTGGAAAGTAGGAGATGGGTCGTAGTAAAAGAGGGGAATTTAGGACATGAGTGTGAAGCCTTGGCTCTCAGCCCAGCACCAAAGTGCTTGGTGGAAGGTATAAGTATTAGAGATCCAAGTAAGTATAAATCCCCAGTCCACAAAGGCTTGAGTCTTTGTTACTGCCTGGAGTTCTATTCTACTGGTGATTACAGTAAAGTAGGTAGCAGTGTGGAGAAGGCCTGAGAGAACAGAGCTTCAGTCCTGCTCAGGTGTACCGGGATTCAGGCAGGGAGCTGGAAAGAGGTTTCAAACCGCTTAATGAAAGGTGCAGAAGGTGCTTGAAAATCAGCACCTGAGCAAGAGGTCATCTCCGCTTAGAGCGGCAATGGCCTGCAGGCAGGGGCCAGTGCGGACTGGCTGGCTTTGGGAAGGCCAGGAGGACCAGTGTGAGCAGGTGTGGGAGCCTGATCTGCAAGGGGTCACAGCCGGACTTTCCCGGAGCATCACCAAGAGAAACAGCCCAGAAGTGACAGGAGCGACGCCCAGTGAGGAAAAGGCAGAGGGCCAAAGAACAGATGGGACTGCCTTCCAGCCAGGAAGTCAGCGGCGACCAAATGACCATTTGCGGGGTTTGTAAACTTGCCCCTGTACACTGAGGGCAAGGAGAGACTGAAAAAAGAGGCAGGCCACTCCAGCTAGGGAAATGGCCCTTATAATAAGCAAGAGAACTTACTTAACGAAGCTCGTCTCTAGCGGCCACAAGCCAAGGAGATCTCTGGACCCACTCGCCAGAATCTTAAGTTTCTACAACCACCTTAACTGGGTTCAGTTAACACCAATCAAGGCTGTGTTACAGAAACCAGCCCAGAAGAGAGAATGGTGGGAGAAATCCACATTACAAGGACAAGGAGAATGAGGAGCCTCTAATTTTCTGGGGTTAGGTCACAGGTCAACTGGAGGTCACATCCTCCCAATGACTTCTACCAACATCCTTCCCTGATCTCTGGACCACTACAAAGCTCCACAGGAATTTTAACCACCCTCAGGGAACCAAACAAAAAAGGAGCTTGGATTCTGGAGCAACCTCTCTGGACGTACATCTTTAGTCTACCTCTCAGCAGCAATGTGATTGTGAGTAAGTTGGTTAACCACTCTGTGCCTTAGTTTCCTCTTTGACAAACTGGGGATTATAATAGTGTGTGTCTTAGAGGTTATCCTTAGCACAAAGAACACTGCCTAGGGGACACCTGAGGGGCTCAGTCGCTTAGACACCAGACTTCTGCCCAGGTCAAGATCTACAAGTTCTGGGAAGAGCCCCACAGGGCTCTGCACTCAGTGGGGAGTCTGCTGTTCCCTCTCCTTCCTCTCCCTGGCTCATGCACACTCATGCACACTCATACATGCTCATTCACACTCCCACAGTCTCTCTCTCTCTCTCTCTCTCTCAAATTTTCTTTTAAGGAAAGAAAAAAAAAAGGAGAAGAACACTACCTGGCACTTACTAAATGCCCTGCAAGTGTTGACTGTCATCATTGTCATGGGAGGCCTGACTGCATGTTACAAGCCCTCAGTCACTTATTCCCCACACAACACTATATGAGGTAGGTACCTTGATTTTAGAAGGATGTGAAACAAAAGTTGTCAAGAGATGGGGCACCTGGGTGGCTCAGTTGTTGAGTATCGACTCTTGATTTCGGCTCAGGTCCTGATCTCAGGATTGTGAGATGGAGTCTAGCATTAGGCCCTGAGCTCAGTGTGGAGTCTGCTTAAGATTCTCTCTTCCTCTTCCTCTGCCCCCCTCCCAATGCATTCTCTCCCTAAAATAAACAAATCTTTAAAAGAAAAAAAAAATGTGATCCTATCTAGAGATGCCAGGATGATACGTGACCTCAAAATCCAAACCCAGCCTCTCTTATTGTATCACAATTGCTGCTTTTAAGAGAATTGATTTACAGAACAAATAAAAAAAAAAGTGATGTCTTTATAATTTTCTTCTGACAACTCCGATTTTGAAAGCTTGTCATGCATGACGTGGAATTAAAGTCATACTCTCCAATTTTGTACCCTTTCAACAAACTATGTTTTTCTTTTAGGGTCCAATTATTTCAGACAGTAATAGGGATTAGGTTTCAAAAAACAAATACTAAAGCATGGGTGTTGATAGAAAAAAAAAGGTCACATTAAAAATTAGAAAAGTTCAGAATTGAAGTTGGAAGAGAAAGATACTGAAATCAGGATTTGAGTTTCCAGTTATGTAGTAGCTACTGCCCCCCTGAGGTGAAAAAGTGTTAGGGCCTTCAAGCTGTAGTCCTCTTGATTGAAATTTATTTTATCCTTAGCATTTCCTGTTTCTCTGAAATGCTCTCTTTGCTATTTTTATTATATTATTATTTATTTCTTCCTTTAGTGATTCTCTTTTTTGTTCACTGGAAGCTTAACATAAAAACTCAGAGTGAATTAAAATGTTCACTCGATTCAAGAGCTAGTTCAGCAATTTCATGAATAAGTCAAAAATGAAAATAATAGAGAAATGTAATGACACATTCCTCAACAGAAAAAAAAAGCACAGAATAAGTTTTTTGCATGTCTAGAGGTTTTTTTTTCAGTGTTCCAATATTCAATGTTTATGAACCACACCCAGTGCTCCGTGCAATACATGTGCACTCCTTTTGTCTCTTGAAAAGTTTTTTTTTTAAGATTTTATTTATTTATTTTAGAGAAATATAAAGAGCAGAGCAGGGGGAGAAGCAGAAGGAGACAGAATCTCTGAAGCAGACTCCTAGCTGATGGCAGAGCCCAAAAGGGAACTCGATCTCATGATTTAGAAGGATTGTTTCACATCCTTCTAAAATTTAATAGTAAAGAATTGGCTAGAAATATACAAGTTTATTAATTTTATAAAATTGCAGGATTCAGAAATAAATGACAAATCTACTCTACTGTATGAGTCATCGAACACATAGCAAATCTTTCATTGATAGGATAAATGACTAAATACGCCTTCCTCCCTGCAGATATCTGACTGGCAGGTGAGTTCTATTTCTAACTTTCTAGAATCATCAGCAACTGGTATTTTTAGCACAAAGCACTGCTCTATAAATCATTTCTATCTCTTGTCTCTGAGCACTTATGTAACCTACAAACTATTGCATATAAAGTGATTGAATGGTAATATCTCTGAGCTATTTTTTAGCTACAACTGCCAAGAAACACTGATGCTACTCATAGAGTTGTGAGAAGGAGTGTCCATTTTTAGTCCTGACTCCAGGCAGGGAGGGACTCTCGTCTCCAAATACACTTCCCAGGGTTCCAGCCCACAAGGAATCCCCACCCAGCAGGACAGACCCAGCACGCAGAAAAGAACATAACCGCACAACATTCTACAGAAAGCTGCTGCGTTGTGTCACCACCATTCTCATTAATAAGAAAACGGGCTGATGGCTTTGTGCTGTGTTTTAGAGGCCAGTGTAGCTTTTCGTAAGAAATGGTTGGTGAAGATTCAGCTCTTAAGGTTTACTCTGAGCAGTTTATAAGCAATTCCTGTAAGTAGGAATAAAGGTTCTACAGTCAGAACTTATATATCACGAAACAGACTGTGGAGGAAGAGTTGAGTGGGTGGGACCCAGGAGAAAATCTGGGCAAAGAATGTGTCAGAAAATAGAACTATTTCCAACACATGCAGATGAAGAACTATCTGTGAGAGAAGAACCAGAGACTGACCATGGGATTCTCTGTGCATATACTGCTCATGCCCTTCTTATGGATAAGTATGCGGTGAGTGGCTTGGACTAAGATGTCAAGATAACATAGACAGCAGGTTCCAAAGGGAGCTGTAAGGCCATCGGGCAGAAATATAAATGAGGTGATACATATTTCCCACCTAGCATAGGACTTGGTCACTAGTAAGTGGGGCTATGTCTATGACCTAGAGTGATCTTTGAGTCTATTTGGTGAGAGTCACCCCAAAATGATCAGTCTCCAACGGGGGCTGAGGGGTGGGAAACTACATACGTTGAACAACTTTAAAGGGACAGAGACAAAATACAGTAGCTTTCATACTTATGGCTCACAATCCTACTCATTCAACGCACTAGTTACAAAGATGTGGAGTGAATCATATGTAACTCCCATTACTCATTGATATTAAGGCTTCTGTTGTCAGAAAGCTGTAAGTTAGGAATCCTGCTGGATAGTGTTAGACACCTAAACCAGGTGCCTGGACAGATAAAACACTGCATCTTCTGGGACTGTGTCCAATGTGCCACACTCTTGCTTCGTCTGATGAGTTTCAGGAATACTGAATCCCTATTCTTTGCAGTATCCGCTCCAAAAGGTAAATCATTGTGGCTACCGTGATCTTTGTTTCATCAGTAATTTAATTCTTCTCAAATAGTGGTGATTTGGCAACCAGCGTGAAGGGATTCCAGAAACAGCCATTCCACAGGATTCAAGGCAATCTGGGAACAATTTCCCAGCCAGTTCAATGAATCTTCGCACTAATGTTCCACTGTCAATGTGCCTCTTCCACTTCTTGTTTCTTCTCTATCATTTTTTCTCTCATTACAGAATGGCTGCTGTTCTCTGGAGTTTTCTAATCAGCTTTTAGAGGAGGAGAGTATAATTGGTCTAGTTAGTTACCGTTATCCTTACAGAGGGAAGTTTTTCACGCCAACTCACTTCATAGCTCACCAGCCAGTCTGTGGTTTAGGTGCCTTTAGAAAATTTGATCCCATCTCTTTGCTTAGGAAAGAGACTGGGGCTGGCTGCTTAGCCCAGCAGAAGGCTGCCACCGGGAAGGCATCCTGAATGTAGCGGGGGCGATGATTGACGTGTCTCCAGCACTACGGTAAGGATTTGATTTTCTTCCTCTGTAGTGGTAACTTTAGGTTTTCCTTATAAAAATGGGTTTTAACATCTATGAACAGAAACAGAGCTTTATAGACACACATAATAACTACATCATTATTAAACACGTTTTGTGATTATGTCCTTAATAAATAAAAGTATTCTATGGACATGTTTAAATGTATCTGACAATCACGGCCTCATCATCTCCTTAATCATAAGAAATCCCCACAGCCTTCCACAGAGCTGTTATTTTATGGAAGGTCCTGAGAAGTGGAGACTTCTTTTTTCAATCCAGTTCGTTTAAGTAATTTTTACACTTCCTCAACTGGATTGAGTGAATTAGATATACTCATATTCTTAAGTGCATTAGGTACACTCAGATTCTTAAGTTTTACAGACAGCTAACAATAGCGACTCAGAACTACAAGGTGCAGATGGAGAAGCAGATGTAGCTGTCACCAGTAGAAGCTGAGTAAGCACAGTGGGCGCCGTGAATGTTCCAGCCACAGGACCGGCAATAATGAAACATCAGCTCCCTGAAACCTTGCTGGACTTTAGACTCCAAATAGAAGCTAATCATTAGAGTCATTTACAACAAGCCATGTCAAAAACATGTATGACACTCAATAAGTAAACATAATTGAAAAGACTCACTATAAATATATAAGCAGATGAGGAGACACAACACACATGAATCAGTAGCCTGTTGGACTAAAGTCTGCTCAGGCTGTCAAAATTTATTTTTCTAATTCTAGGAAGAACCTAATCCATAATGGTTCTCTAAGCAACTAATAAACATATCTAATTAAGAGCATTTCATAACAGGCCTTGGCAGTCTATTTCATGGTCATAAAAAAAATGGGATGTATCTTCTTAAAATAATTAAAGGCAGGGCGTCTGGGTGGCTCAGTTGGTTAAGCGGCTGTCTTCAGCTCAGGTCATGATCCCAGGGTCCTGGCATATTGCCCCACTTCGGGCTCCCTGCTCAGTGGAGAGCCTGCTTCCTCCTCTCTCTCTCTGCCTGCCTCTCTGCGTACTTGTGCTCTCTCTCTATCAAATAAATTAATAAGTAAACCTTTTTTAAAAATAATAATAATAATTAAAGGCAGTTGTTCATTAAGCCATTTCATAGTATATTAGTCAGGATCTTATTTTTTTCAAAACCCCTCTTAAAATACAGAACCTAATTCTGGGTATTATCAAAACCCAGGATTCAATGAAAACATTCTCTTTGATCATATGATATTGTACTACTATTAATATTTCAGTAACCTGATAGCCTTTTTAATAGAAATACTTCCTTGCTGAAAAAGATATATTTGATAAATCAGTTGGCTTAATGTTCTCATTAAAAATAGAATTTTACAATTAAACACTGCAAGAGACCATACATGATGGCATAATCTACACTCAGCTGAGGAAGACTGTCTGATGTGCTCCCTATATACCTTGTTAGCACTTAGTAAATAATTAATAAAAGCGACTTCATCTAATCTTCTAGCTTCAGCTATCAATTCTAAGCTTATAGTTCCCAGACCTGTTTCCTGATTCCGGAATGCACATTTCCAACCGACTGTTGGGTTTCTTTGTATGGAAGTCCCAACACATGGTGAAAATGTTGCTTTCTATTTAAATTGTGGTCCAGAAAGCAGCACTGGTAACCTGGGGAACTTGCTAGAAATGCAAAATCTCGGACCCCATCTCAGACCCACTTCAAAATCTCCATTCAATGACCATCTGTAGGTGATTCCTATGTGTGTTCAAGTTTGAGAAGTACTGCTCAGGGATTCATCTCTGTTGAATTTTACTTCTTCACAAATGTTTTCAAACATGCAAACTATTTGACCTATCAGCATCTCACAGGGATTTTATGGAGATTAATTTTTAAACCTTTGCAGATTAAGTTATTTTTACACTTCCTCAAAGGCAGGAACTATCTGCTCTAATGCACTCAATAAAGTGAAATGTGATCCCTCACTTCTGGAGGGTCTTTAATCAGTAGACTTACCACTTCAAAATGACATCCTGACTGTAACTCAAAAATAATCTCCAGATTTGTTTCTCTTAGAAAAATCTCTAACCCCTAGAAAAATTGTTGATTTTATGGATCTCCCTACTTTGCCAAAACAAATAGTGCAGTCCCCAGAACAGGTTAAGCATCTACATAAGGATCATTCTGCGGCTGCTTCACTCTGGTGAGGCAGCTGAGCGAGATCTTCACACAGATCAGAGGAACAGCATATTCCCCAGCAAAGCAAGCCACATTTCCTATAGGAAACAGATTCACGCCACTTGTCTCTGCAATGCACACTTCTTTACCTAAATACTCTGGCTACTGCAGTTGGAAAATACACAGTGCTCTGTTAGAAAGTGAGTGAACGATGTCCTGCTTAGAAGTGTTTTTCTACATTGGCAAACACCTCCTGCATTATGGGCTGCCTGCTTTCTTTTAATGACAGTATCAGAGAGTGCCAGATGGCTTTGTAGGTCAATGATTATCATCCCTCAGAATGTGTTGTGTAAAACAGATTTAAAAGTTCTCCATCAAATTCTGATCAGGGCTTATTTTGGTATGTGGCATGTTATTCCTTCCCAATTCACTAACATTATCTTTTCTCTAAAAGGGTTAAGTCATCTGTAGCATTCAGCAATTTACAGCTATCGTGTTTTACTTGTCATCGAAAGTGTTCTGTATACAGAGGTCAGATGATCAACCATCCAGAACAGTGACAGGGAATTCTTAAATTGAATGAAGAGATAGGGCTTGACTTCAATGGACTCTGAACTCCAAGAATCCACATGATTGTAACATCTAATCTTCCCTGAAATTCACTGGAGGAAAAATTTTAGATGGCTTGGTCATTAAACAACTAAACAATTACACTTCTTAATTGGCCTGAACAAAAATTTTTAAAGAATTATTAAGACTTCCATTTTTTTTTTAAATACCATTTTACTATTCAGAGGATGAGCAGATACTCAACTTCCTTCTCAGCTTTAAAAATGGGCTTAGCACTTTAAAGCTTTTCTCTTTTGTTTTATGGAAAATCTCCATTGATTTTTGTTTTGTTTTCTCATTAAAAACCAGATATCATTATTTCCTTTCTTCTTCTTTTTTTAGATTTGTTCTTTATTTTCTTGAGTTGAATGCAAAGTTTATTTCCAATCCTTTTTCTCTGGTTGCATTTAAAATAACATATATCCCTCTAGTAACCTTTTTCCCATACCACAAGTTTTGATACATAGCATCTTTATTTTTTAGTTCTAAATATTTTATAATCACTGAAGTTTCTTATTTAATTCATGAGTAAATCAAACTTTATTGTTTAGTTTCCAAACACAGTGGTGTAACAAAGATAGTTTTATCCTTCTATGCCAGCAATTACAAATAATATCAGTGACAAAATACTCCAAGCTGAAAAAAGGCTTTTATTGGCCTAAAATCTAAAATCTTGGAAGAAAAAAAAAAATCTGTACATTTGCTATGGCTACTGCTGAGTTTTAACATGTTTGTAACCTTCCAATTAGCACATTTTTATTACTTATCCTTTAATAAACATTGTGTTCTGTATGGAACTTAATTCAGGGAACTTCCAGTTAGATAGAGTCCAGTCCCAACATACATAGACACCCTTAAACCTGGAGGGTAAGTTAATAACACATTTTGAATCATTAGGTGGGGGTGGGGAGAGTTTATTTCTTCAATACCCATGGTAGTAAATATCCCACTGCTTAAACAATAGGTTCAAGTAAACCACAGTAGCCTAGTAATCACAAAGATGAAGAAACAATTCTCTCAATCTAAACTTGGAAGTTTTTGTTTGTGGAGTTAAAATAGCAAAACGAAGTGTGAACTTTGAAGTGTAATTTTTCCAAGTGCACATTTGTAGTGCCTGCATGGAATCTTTTACTGAATTTGAATATCTTTACAAGCCAAATTTGTTTTTTTAACTGCTGGGTTTTTTTTTTTAAACTAAAGGACCAACAAGAAAATAAACCATTAAATCATGGCAAAATTTAGAGATTTCTCTTGGTATAAAGTTTTAGATGGGGACGCCTGGGTGGCTCAGTTGGTTAAGCAGCTGCCTTCAGCTCAGGTCATGATCCCAGCGTCCTGGGATCAAGTCCCACATCGGGCTCCTTGCTCAGCAGGGAGCCTGCTTCTCCCTCTGCCTCTGCCTGCCACTCTGTCTGCCTGTGCTCACTCTCTCTCCCTCTGATAAATAAATAAAATCTTTAAAAAAATAAAAAAATAAAAATAAATAAATAAAAATAAATAAAAAATAAAGTTTTAGATGAGGTTAATCAAAACTCTAAGTAGTTGCAGTCGACACTAAGCTTTAGATCAGCACATAGAAACTGTAGAGAAGGCAATTAAATATGCAATAACAAAATGTAAGGAAATAGACATTTACACTGAAGAATCAAATTTCAAAGAATGCATGTAAAGGAACATAAGATGTTTGTCTTACATGGCCAGAAGAAATTAAAACAGCAATATTCAAATGTCTTGATCTATAACTGAACATTTTTTCAAAACCAATGGATCAAATAATGCCAATGTGCACCATCATTCAGCCATTTGCACTCATTTTTGCAAAAGAACTTTGGAGGGTTTTATCAAACATAATAGGAATTTATCTTGAATTGTCTAGCTTATATATTACAGTGGAAATCTTTCTACCAAGAAGCTTTTTGAAAGCCACTAGCATAAGTTTTGAAGAAAGTTTTAAGAATTTAGGAATTCATGAAATTTGTGAAAATAATTTATGAATATATCAAACCTTTGAGCATTTTCCTATTTGTGTATCTTTTGCTTCAAATGAAAAAAAAGCTTTTGAAATGTATTCTTCACAATCAACTGTGAAAAAAGATTGACAAGTCTGACTATACTCAGTAAAGCATGGATACATGACCAGATCAATTTTTATGAAGTCTTAAGACAAATTTACAGGTGGTTCAAAATACTACATATAATTTTGTTCATTACAGTAAAAGACCATTAAATATTCTCAATTTCCATAAAATACACTTAAAAAAAGTATTAATCCAGGACACCTGGGTGGCTCAGTCGGTTAAGCCGCTACCTTTGGCTCAGGTCATGATCCCAGGATCCTGGGATCTAGTCCCGCAGGAAGCCTGCTTCTCTCTGCCTCTGCCTGCCTCTCTGCCTGCTTGTGCACACACTGTTTCTCTCTTTCTCTCTCTCTGACAAATAAATAAAATCTTTAAAAATAAATAAATAAATAAAAAGTATTAATTTGGTTGTTTTTGGTTTTTCTTTGATTTTCTTTGACAGAGAGAGAAGTAGTGAGAGCAGGAACACAAGCAGGGGGAGTGGGAGAGGGAGAAGCAAGCTTCCCGCCAAGCAGAGAGCTCAATGTGGGGCTCAATCCCAGACCCTGGGACCATGACCTGAGCTGAAAGCAGATGCTTAATGACTGAGCCACTCAGGCACCCCTTATTTTTTCTTTTTTATGTCTCTTATCTACCATGCTTTTCTTTTGTGCCTTTTTCACCGTTTTTTTTTGGGGGGGGGGGGAGGGGATGAGATTGCATTTATCACTTCTTTTACTCCACAGGTTTCAAAGTTATATATTCGGGTCTGAAAGTTTTATATCCTGGTTTGATCTTTGTTATCCTTAACTTTTAAAAATACATAGCTAGGAGGGTGCCTGGGTGGCGCAGTCATTAAGCATATGCCTTCAGCTCAGGTCATGATCCCAGGGTACCGGAATCGAGCCAATGTCCGGCTCCCTACTCTGTGGGAAGCTTGCTTCTCTCTCTCCCAGTCCCCCTGCTTGTGTTCCCTCTCTGGTTGTCTGTCAAATACATAAAATCTTAAAAAAAAAAAAAAAAATAGCGAGGGACACCTGGGTGGCTTAGTTGAGTGTCTGCCTTCTGCTCAGGTCATGATCCCAGAGTCCTAAGATGAAGTCCCGCATTGGGCTCCCTGTCCAGTGGGGAGCCTCCTTTTCCCTCTGCTTGCCACTCCCCCTGCTTGTGCTCTCTCTGATAAAATCTTAAAAAAGAAAAAAAAAGATGTAATAATAAAAAGACAAAAATACATAGGTAATTCTATGTTAATTTAACAAAGCCTAAAATTAACACTTCTTTCAAATGCTTAGACATTTTACAGTTTTTTGGGCTTCTTTAATGTTTCCTTAGAGGAAAAACTTCCCCAGTGTCACATTCTCAACCCAAATAATTGGGCTTTATGTCAGTATAATCCATAGATGGGGAAGAAAAAAATTCTGAATTTATTTAGTAATGTGACTTCATTATTCCATATCTAGTATTGCATACCAATTATTATATTCACCAGTATTAATATATTAAGCCTAGACCAAAGTTTGTTTCCCTATTAAAGAATGGAAGAATGAACATAAGGAAAATGTTTTAATTTCATAAGGTAAGCTATTAAAAAGCAAACAAGAGAAACATCTGAATTACCTGATAAAATGCTCAAGATGAATACAAATCAAACACATAAAAGCACATATATTGGAAAATGGAAAATGAAAATACAAATGCAAATATAGGGATTAGAAAGCAAGTAATCCTAATTTGTTGATAATGTCTGAAAAGTAACTGAATAAGTGTTTTCATTTAAAATAAAATCACGTGCAATAAGCCACAGCATTTAATTTGTAACAACCAGTGAAGAATGCATTTGCTTTTGTCACTGTATTAAATACCAAATGCCACACCTAAGACTAATGCTTAGGTAGAACTAGAGACCCCTCTCCAATACTATACCTTTTCAACTGTGTCCTTTGTGCTAATTTTCTAAGTGAGATCTAAGATACGACTGATTTGTAGTATTCAATGCTACCATACCAAAGTGTCTGGATTTCACTATGACGGCAAAGGGAATTACATAATCAGATCTGTATTTCAGTGAATTGAAGAGAGGGCTGGAGGAGACTGGGGAGAACACACTGGTTAGAAGGCTGTTGTACCAAGCACGTGCAATCTGATGAAGGTAGAAGAGCAGTAAAATGAAAAACAGCAAACAGAACAGGGAGATGTTAGAGAGGCAGAACTGGTAGGGGCTGGTCATTAAAGATGTAAAGAGTAAGAACTGAAAATGATTCAATGGGGACGCCTGGGTGGCTCAGTGGGTTGGGCCGCTGCCTTCGGCTCAGGTCATGATCTCAGGGTCCTGGGATCGAGTCGAGCGTCGGGCTCTCTGCTCAGCAGGGAGCCTGCTTCCCTCTCTCTCTCTGCCTGCCTCTCCATCTACTTGTGATTTCTCTCTGTCAAATAAATAAAATCTTAAAAAAAAAAAGAAAGAAAATGATTCAATGATTTCTGGCCCGGACAGAACAAAAAGCACATTCATTAAGTGCAGTCCATGGATCAGGGAATGTAAGAGGGAAGTTTATCAAGTGGGGCACTCGATAGAGAAAATATCAGCTCACTTTTGGAATCAGCCAATAAAAGAATAATTTTATCTTGTTATAACAAAATATAAAAGTGTACACAGATGACATCTAAAGTTGCTTTTAGAAATAAGGCCACTAGGGGTAGCACGTTCAACAGTGAATTCCAAAATAGTTGTGGACATACCAAAGCTTCTCAGTGCTGCTAACAATTTAGCAAATACTCTTTATCCACTCTAAATTTCATTAAAAGGGTTAAACATTTCTTTCTTCAACAATCTATTTAAATAGCTAGCAATTTAGTAATAGCTACATTATACACAAAGATCTCAGGTGCTTTCTTTCAAAGGGTAAGTTAAAAGGGCATGATGCTCTATTTGTTCCTCCTTATCCCTTAAATACAGAGGTACTTTAGCAGCTTCAGCTGTAATTGATTTGGAAGGAAAGCACAGTGTGGGGGTAAGTAGTGACTTATCACTCAAGAATAGCAATGTGTTCTTAAAGAGCGTAAATTAAGGGGCCACGCAAATTAAACATGTATTACCATCACAGGGGCTTAATTCAATTCAAAATATGCTAACTCCAAAACACAATTTCCTTACAGCAAAATCAACTACTTTGGGGAAGATGAAAATGCTCTAAAATTGATTGTGGTGATGATCACATAACTCTGAGTATTCTAAAAACCACTGAGCTATACATTTTAATTGGGTGAACTATGTGGTATGTGAATTATATCTCAATAAAGCTGCCATTTAAAAAAAATTGAACACTTTGTAATCTATTCATAGCAGATTTTATAACTGCTCTAATTCCACATTAGGCTTCGCAGGCTTTACTAGACTTCGAAATAAGCAGGAAACACAGAAAAAGTATATTTTATTGGTATTTAGACCTAGCATAGTTCAAATCAAATAAAATGGAACAAAGCAATTTATTTAATTGAATATAACATATAAACATTTTTTTAAGTTTCTGTTTTATCATATGATTGTGTTCATGCAAGTACAATCATCAAACTGTCCTTCTAAGCATTTATCATAGCACCACCTTTTATTTGCAGTACTTGATATAAATTTCATTGTCAAACATCTGGCTTTAGCAATGTAAACATTTGCTACAAGTAAACTTTAAAAGGTAAAAGTGAATGATACTAATGAATAAATCAAAATAAAACTGAGCATCACATGATATCATTCAACAAAATATTATATAATACTGTTTCAATGAGAACAACTTAATACATTTCACAAAATGGAAGCAAAAATAAGAAGTAATATGTAAACTCCCAAAATAGTGTTAAAATACTGTAGGATATAATGTAAAATTTACCTCAGAAAAACAAGGGGAAATAACATAACCATGCAGTAAAAATCAATTTTGGTTTAGTAGTGACAACATTTATTTTACTGCAGACTTCCTAAAATGCATTATGACAAAATGGTTTATTTTCAATAACCCTTCTTAAAAAAATTATCACATTTAATCATGTAAGTTGGGTACTTTATGGGAATTCCACATTTTTTGTCAGTTATGGAACTGTTACCCCAGAAACTTTTCATCTTTTCATCTCTAAACTATTTTTCCAAATGACCAAAAACATTAAATTATCTTCATGAAAATTACCTTATATAAAGTCAAATAATTCCTAAACAAATCATCATAAAAATAAATCTGCCTTAACAGAATAAGTACAGAAAAAGTATATGCATAAGTGCTTGAAAATCACAGATATATTTCAATAAACAGGCAAAATGTTCGCATTTATCATTACTGTTGATGATTTTTTTACTTTCTGGTAAAACCAAGAAACAAGTTTTCAAAAAATCAGCAAGGACATTCAGTGCCACTTTGGATTTTTCTGCAATACACAAATGAGTTCTATCTCTGTAGTACAAGGCCAACTCTATTTTTACTCTTTAACATAATTAAGTTACAAAGATCTCAGATTTCTAAACCCAGTCATAATACTGTGGCAAGCAAAATAAATTTGTTCTTATTGCTCTTATATTCCAGCTTAATCTACAAATGTGAACATTTTTCCACATGTTGTCTTAAACCATAGAGTCTAGAGAGATACCTCTGTTGGTTTCCACAGATAAAATGAAAAAGGAAAAAAAGGAAATTGAAATATTATTTCATCCTCTTAAGAGTCCTTAATATGTTTAGCACTTCAAGCAGCACTTGACACAGCAAGTTTCTTCAAGTGATCCATAAACACTTGTAAACTAACATCATCTGTAAGAATAGGTGCTCCAGACTCCTAGAGGAAAAGAAAGATACTTGCTATGATTAAAACGTCCCTTAAAATTTCTAAGCAAATGTTTGCAACAGACAAGGAATCCTTGTAAGCAGACTAATGCCTATGCTCCTGTTGTAAAAATAATCTGACTGGCCTTTGCCCCTGGTTCCTCTGAAAAAGTCTCTACATCCTTGGAATGTCCTAATAGTGTCTTATTTTTCCTGAGCCCCTCCGATCACACCGGAGTTCAGGCTTTAAGATGAGATGAATCAGGATGGGGCCAGACACCAGAAAGATCAACATGTGATCAAAGGGCTGGGGATTTAAGACAGCCTGACCTTGAGGGAGGGAAAGTGAGGTCAAGGGAAGGAAAAGAAGAGGAAGGGAACCGGAGATTCAATCAATCAGGCTTGGTAGTAAAGGAACAAATTCTGGATACCAATGCTCAGTGGAGCTTCCTATCTAACAGATTTATCAATATGCTAGGAGGATAACACATTCTCATTCCATGGGGAAAAAACACAGAAGCTCTGTATCTGGAGCCCTCCTAGATCTCATTCTGTGCGATCTCTTTGCTGTCTTTATTTGCAATCTGTGTAATAAAACTGTGATCATAAATACAGTGCTTCTGTGAGTTGTTCTAGGGAGTTGTCAAACCTGAGATGGGGAGAGGGGTGGGGAGCACTAATAACCCCCAAACACACACACACACACACACACACACACACAATTTGTAGCTAGTTGGTCGGAAGTGCAGGGATACCACTTGTAGGTGGCATCTGAAGTTGGGGACAGGTTCGCTGTGTACCATGTCCATTAACCTGTGGAGCCTGCACTGCCCCAAGGGGTCACCACCAGATTTGCACTGCAGAATCGGAATAGCTATGTAACCAATTTAATCTTTACAGTAGTAAAGTGTTCATTTGTCTTGAACATATTGGAGCTTTATCACTACTAAGGAGTAAATACATGCCTTGGTGAGATTACTGCTGCCTGACTACTAAGTAAAATTGAAATTGCACATATTTGGGGGTGCCTGTGTGGCTCAGTCAATTGAGCATTTGACTCTTGAATTCTCTTGAACTCTCTGAGTGGTTTCCACTCAGGTCATGGTCTCTGAGTCTCGGCATTAAGCCCCATGTCCGGCTCTGTGCTCAGTGAGGAATCTGTTTAAGAAATTCTTTCTCCCTCTCCCCCACCCCACTGTTTCTCCTCCTGTTCATATGCTCTCTCTCAAATAAATAAAATCTTTAAAAAAAATAAAAACAAAGAAATTGCACATATTTTAACAGACATACCAGCTGGAAGGAAGTATATTTACAGTATTTTTTAAATAAATTATGCTGGGCACCTGGGTGGCTCAGTTGGTTAAGTGACTGCCTTCCGCTCAGGACATGATCCTGGAGTCCTGCATCGAGTTCCACATCAGTCTCCCTGCTCAGTAGGAAGTTTGCTTCTCTCTCTGGCCCTCCCCCTTCTCGTGCTTTCTCTCTCTCTCAAATAAATAAATAAAATCTTTAAAAAAATAAAATAAGGGAGAAGGGGGGTGGGGTTATGGACATTGGGGAGAGTATGTGCTTTGGTGAGTGCTGTGAAGTGTGTAAACCTGGCGATTCACAGACCTGTACCCCTGGGGATAAAAATATATGTTTATAAAAAATAAAAAATTTTAAAAAATAATTTAAAAAAAATAATAAATAAAATAAACTGTGCTTATCATTTTCATTCAAGTCATTTTAATTGATCTCTGTAGGTTCTAAGTAATTAACAAGAGTTAAGGAAAATTCCTAACTTCTATTTTAATAAAAACTGTGTTGGTAGGATGACTTTGGTAATCCAAACCACTAATAGTGAAATCTACTGTAGCAAGAAAAAAGTTTTCTGAAAGATTTTCTATATGGATTTTTAAATTTTTCACCTGATACTCAAGTTCTCATTTATAAGTAAATATAAAAAATCTAAAACAAGTAATTTTCAGAGATCAGCAACTAAATAACAAATAAGAGACTGGGATTTATATCTTTCAAAAATTCTAGTCTGGTATTGCCACAGACATGCCATAACCTCTCCTGAATAAAGGAAAATCAATTTTATTAAGTTTTTTCAAATTCAAAAAACTTGAAAAACTGGACAATGAAGGGAGACAGTAGCACTGGGAATAAGAGTTTGGAGTTTGGAGACAGACTGCATCGGCTCAATTCTTTACTCAGCCACTTACTGCCTGTATGACTTTGAGGAAGAGAAGTTACATAACCTCCGTGTGTCTGAGTTTCCTCATTTGTAAAATAAGGATAACAAAAGGACCTATTTCATATGGATGTTATAATGATTAAATGAGTTCAACTGTGTAAAGAAACAGCACAATACCTGACATACACAGCAGGAATAAACATGTGTGAGCTATTATTACCTCTTCGAGAAATGTATTATTTTATAACACTGAAATATTTTTCATTATACATTCACAGTTAACACAGAGAAGCAAAGGCCTCAAAAATATGACCTCGACTAATAATAACCTGGTAGCTCTTACTTTTTTTTCTTTTTGTAACTATTCCTGATTTTCTTTCAATTTACATGTTTTCCACCTCAATTCACCCAATCTCAGATCTATTTCAACCAGTCAAGACAAAATACACATCAATTTTCTAATTTATATACTGTAGAGATCTTACTTGAAATTACAAATACTAATGCTCGACTCAACTTATCAAAAATTTGCGCTGATCTTAATTTTTCAACTGCACCTTTTTTCTTCTTAAAATATATCCATGATTAGGCAGTAAGAGCCAAGCTTTCTATCACTCGGTGTATGAAGCGCGACAGCAGTGGGGAAGCAGTGTTGCAGTGGTGCCCTCTTCAGGCCATCTATGGAAAAAACTTACCACTGGAACTTAACTACCAACTTAACCACCAACTTACTTGATTTCTGACAAAAAGAAAACTCAAGTGCAAGATTGTGTAATTTTTAGTAAAATGCTTGGCTACCAAGTTAACTCCCTAAATTGCAATCATCGATTTAGCTTAATGATTAAAAATTCATATTCTCGGGACGCCTGGGTGGCTCAGTTGGTTAAGCAGCTGCCTTCGGCTCAGGTCATGATCCCAGCGTCCTGGGATCGAGTCCCACATCGGGCTCCTTGCTCCGCAGGGAGCCTGCTTCTCCCTCTGACTCTGCCTTCCACTCTGTCTGCCTGTGCTTGCTCTCGCTTCTCTTTCTATGACAAATAAATAAAATCTTTAAAAAAAAAAAAAAAATTCATATGGCCTATAGTCAAGTCCAGACTCTGCGCGGTTTAGCTATGTGATCTTCGATAAGTTATTGACGCTATTTAAGCCTAATTTCCTCTTCTGAAAAACAGAGTTAATAGTTACCACCCCATGAGAGTGTTTTAATGATTAAACAGAAGTGCATAAGAAGCTCAGCATGGGAACTAAAACAGTACGGATTCAGTTTATCAGTTATTATTATTATCTATAAAAATACTAACACTGGGGCGCCTAAGTGGCTCAGTTGTTAAGCATCTGCCTTCGGCTCAGGTCATGATCCCCGACTCCTGGGATCCAGCCCCACATCAGACTCCTTGCTCAGTGGGGAGTCTGCTTCTCCCTCTCCTACTCCCCCTGCTTGTGTTCCTTCTCTCGCTGTCTCTCTCTGTCAAATCAATAAATAAATAAATATTAACATAATTTCTCTTACAAAAAGCATAGGCCAATAAAGACCTTAGGGCTCTCATTTATGCCTCTAATGCCTCTACTTACAGGTCATAATAATAAAACTTCAAAGTTTAAAATAGGTTTTCTTTCCTATTTTAAAATATCTTTGGGGCACCCAGGTGACTCAGTCAGTTAGGCAACCAACTCTTAATTTCACTTCAGGTCATGATCTCAGGGGGTTATGGGACTGAATCTTATATCGGGCTCCACACTCATCGGGGAGCATGCTTGAGATCCTCTCCCCTTCTCTCTAAAATAAACAACTAAATCTTTAAAAATAAAGTATCTTGGGGCATCTGGGTGGCTCAGTTGTTAAGCGTCTGCCTTCGGCTCAGGTCAAGATCCCAGGGTCCTGGGATCGAACCCCACATCCAGCTCTCTGCTTGGCGGGAAGTTTGCTTCTCCCTCTCCCACTCTCCCTACTTGTGTTCCCTCTCTATGTCTCTCTCTGTCAAATAAATAAATAAATCTTTTTAAAAAATTATTAAAAATAAAATATCTTAAGACTTATTTTCCCCACTGATAACAAGGAAAACTATACCTAATATTTACTGAGTCTTAACTGCACATATTATTAAACTCTGTAATAGACAAAGAAAAGGGAAAGATAAGTAACTTATAGTTTTCAACATCCAGCCCAGAATGATGCCTCTCTATGTTTACCAGCTCAACAAGTTCTTTATAAACATACCAACTACATCTCCATGTTATAATTTTTTTTTAATAGGCCCCAAACCCAATATGGGGCTTGAACTCACAACCCAAGATCAAGAGTCACAAGCTTTACTGACTGAGCCAACCAGGCACCCCCATGTTGTAATTTAAACCCAGAGAAGCAAGAACAAAGTTTTATTTCCATGAACTAAACCATGCTCTTTAATAATGTACAAATTCAGCCACAAAGATATATTTTATTTGGTCTGCATTAATGTGAGCTCACAACACTTTGTTAAAATAAATTATGTAAATGACAACAATCAGCTAGAGGGGAGGAACAGCTATCCCTTCTAGAAAAGGATTTCTGTATTTTTCCTACAAACCCTAGTCCACCCAAGCCCCCTGACCCCCAAGTATTGCCTCTTCACACTGAGAGTATGAGATTTTCTAAAAAGAATTTCACCCATTTGTTACTCCCCTGGCCTCTAAGGGCATTTGATAAGGAACCCCGGATGAATACTATTTTAAAGCAACCTTTAACGTCCCCTTCTTCATTATGACTAATCACCATTTCCATGAACTTTAGTAATTGGTCCTACTTTCCTATCTTCTTGCAATTTTCTTTTCTTAAGTAAGTTTCTCTTAAACTGTGAGATCCAGAACTAAATCCAATGCTCAGATGACTCAATCATAATGGAAAGGCTGATTCATGGTCCATTCTGTATTCCAAACTTCCACGTCATAATACTATACTTGACTTTTCGTTTCATAGCAAGTGGAATGGCGAGGTTGATATGATAATGCGTATATGCATTACACAGGCATAATTTTTTTCTCTCACATGCTATACCCCTTCCACACTTCCCAAGAATAAGCTCCTTTCCTTGCTATAAAAACCTTACCTTTCAGGAGTTTTAGATCATGGATTCAATTTTTTTATCTATATCATAAAGGCTCCTTAACTCTTAAATACCTCCACAAAGCTTCCATACTCTAATCTCTGTTCTCCTGCCCAAATCTACTATACTCAATACATGCTATGTTAAGGCACTGTGGAAAGTCAAAAATTAAAATGACACAGCCATCACTCCTAAGTGACATCAGAAATGGATGGGAAAAAAAGGAATGAAGGGGCAGGCATATTATACCAAATGAGTCATGTAATCATCGAAAAAGTTTCATGGATGGTGCCTGGGGTGCTCAGTCAATTAAACGTCTGCCTTTGGCTCATGTCATGATCCCAGGCTCCTGGAACTGAGCTCCACATCAGGAGCTCACCAGGGAGCAGGGTGTCTGCTTCTCCCTCTACCCCTCCCCACTGCTTGTGCTCTCTCTCTCTTGAATAAATATCTTTAGAAAAAAGAAAAAGAAAAAGAGAAAGTTTCGTGGAGTCAACGAACTTTGAACTCAGCCTTAAAGGATGGCTACCATGTGGTGATACAGACGAGTCACAAAGATGGTAGGTAACATGCTTACTGAATTCAAAGTAGAATAAGAAATTCTAAAATTGTAGCTGAAAGTGAGAAAACTTCTTTGGATTATGCAATAAAGGACCCTCAAAAGCAGTATAAAGAGTCTGTAAGTAATTCCAAAGGGGATTATTAAAGATTAAAGATTCCTTTTTTTTTTTTTTTTAAAGATTTTATTTTTTTGGGGCGCCTGGGTGGCTCAGTGGTTTAAGCCTCTGCCTTCAGCTCAGGTCATGATCTCAGGGTCCTGGGATCGAGCCCCACATCGGGCTCTCTGCTCAGTGGGGAGCCTGCTTCCCTGCCTACTTGTGATCTCTGTGATCTCTGTCTAACAAATAAATAAATAAAAATCTTTAAAAAAAAAAAAAAAGATTTTATTTATTTGACACAGAGAGAGAGAGATCATAAGTAGGCAGAGAGGCAGGCAGAGAGAGAGGGGGAAGCAGGCTCCCCGCCGAGCAGAGAGCCCGATGTGGGGCTCGATCCCATGACCCTGAGATCATGACCTGAGCCAAAGGCAGAGGCTTAACCCACTGAGCCACCCAGGTGCCCCTCCTTTTTTTTTTTAATTTTATGTTATTTATTTATTTAAGAGTCAGCAAGCACATGAGCCGGGGGAGGGGCAGAGGGAGAGAGAGAATCTTCAGCAGACTGCGCTGAGCACAGAGCCCGACCCAGGGCTTGATCTCACGACTCTGAGATCATGACCTAAGCCAAAACTAACAGTTGGACATGAAACCGAGCCACCCAGGTGCCGCAAAGATTAAAGATTTCTACACAGTTCTCTTGACTTAGAACTGCTTCCAGACCACGGTGGCCACTGTCAAAATGGAAGAAATAGGGCTAAAAGCACTGACAGTCTATGTTAAAAGTAACAAGCGCTTGACCTCAGTTAGTGACAGAAAAAGGAGATAATGGATAGGAGAAAGAGACCAAACCATTTGTGAATAATTAGGGATAGAAGGGAGAAAATAAAATGCAAATGACTAAAGTTAAAGTTCCAAGTCTTGGGAACTGAGAAAGTAGTGGTGCCCTTTGTAAAAATATGAAAGTCATGCAGAATAAGATGGTATAAAGGAGATAAATTCAAGTTGGAACATGTTGCTTAGGAAATGTCTATAGGAAGCTCCAGTGATGTGTAACAGACAGTTACAGAAATTCCAGTCTACAGCTCAAGGTGAAGTCAAACCAAAGATGAAGATTTGTTAAGTTAGCCTCAGATGAAAGCTGAAGCCATAGGGGTGTATGTAATCACCCAGAAAAACAATGTATGCAAAGAAATCAGGGCAACATTTTGAAGCACCTCTATTTAGAGGGAAGGGGCCTTAATCCTAATTACTACATCTTCTACCCAACCTGGACCTCACAGTCATTTAACATTGCTCTAAATTACTGCACTCCCTTTAATGTGTCCATCTTTCTTATCTCCAGCACTAAATCACCCCCAAAATCTTCCACCTTTGATGCAATGCCTGAACTACAAAGCATGGTTAAACATAATGGAAGCAAACTCTAGAAATTGTTAGGAAATAAAATGGGCCCTCACTGCTATAAAAGCCTTTTATTCGCCTGCTGTTGCTTTCTATTTCTATTTCTAAACAGCTATTCCGTATAGCTGTTTTTAAATCTTTTCTATTTTCTAGTCCTTTAACCCCAGCATGTCTCACTCTTAGTGAATAATCCACTATTATCTAAAAGAAACAGGCAATTACCCAATATGAGCATTCTGTCCCCAACATCTTTCTCTGTCATTACCCTTCCTACCATTTGGTTCTGCAGAAGGAAATGTCCTGCCTCCGTACCAATGCTTCAACTCCACACAGTACTTGTGATCACACTGTCTGCTTTTGAAGATCTTAAACATCTATAAGCTGTTCTTTGGTCAGCACCTTACACTTGGACTACAAGTAAGTTCTGTGCCCTTATCCTAATAAGAATCATCTTTCTATCCTACCACCCGAACAAACTAAATTGCAACCTCCTTACAACCTCCACTCCTTTACCGCCACTAATTCCTTATGATCTGCCTTGTACTCAACTACTACTTAAAACTGCTTACCAGGACCACAAATGACCACCTAGTCTTCAAACCCATCCACCTTTTTGGGACGCCTGGGCTCAGTTGGTTAAGCAGCTGCCTTTGGCTCAGGTCATGATCCCAGTGTCCTGGGATCGAGTCCCACATCAGGCTCCCTGCTCCACAGGGAGCCTGCTTCTTCCTCTGACTCTGCCTGCCACTCTGTCTGCCTGTGTTCGCTCTCACTCTCGCTCTCTCTTACAAATAAATAAATAAAATCTTTAAAAAAAACAAACCCATCCACCTTTTTAAGTCTTCACCCTCCTTTAAGGTCTGCAGCATCTCAGAATTTGTTAACCCCCTTTCTTCTTTCTTTATATAAAGCCCTCCCTCACCTATTATGACATGGTATGGTATTCTTTTTTGTTTTTCTTTTAAGATTTTATTTATCTATTTGACACAGAGAGACACAGCAAAGAGAGGGAACACAAGCATGGGGAGTGTTAGAGGGAAAAGCAGGCTTCTCGCTGAGCAGAAAGCCCTATGTGGGGCTTGATCCCAGGACCCTGGGATCATGACCCAAGCTGAAGACAGACGCTTAACAACTGAGCCACCCGGGCACCCCAAGGTATGGTATTATTTTCATTTTCCTTCCACCTCTCTATTTATAAAATACTCCAATCACTCGTAATTCCTCGAGGTTTATCTCATCCTTCTTTTGCCTCTCTACTCCCTCTTGAATAAGTATCCGCTGTGATGACGTTAAGTGTCACTTGTCCATGATCAATTTTCACATCCTTGCCTGATTACCAAACCCAAATTTCTAATAGCATCCTCAATTTGGCCATCTAAATATTATCTCAAATTCAGTGTACCTGAAATCAAACATTTCTCTCTGCTTTCCCAATCCCTGGCACGTTCTCCTAGTTACCCAGGCTCAAAATCCTTGTTCTCCCTCAACTATTTATTTTTTGAAAATTCAAACTTGTAGAAAAGTTGAGAAAAAAGTACAATGAACACCCACATACCCTATACCTAAACTCAATGATTAACATTTTGCCACATTTGCTTTGTTTCTATATATGCTTCCTTTTCTTTCTTTTGTTGAATAATTTCCATAAGTTGAAGACATCATGATATTTTACTCCCTTTAGGATAGATCTCCAAGGTCATGAACAATCACCTATATAACTACAACAACAGTATCACAATCAAGAAACGTGACAGTATTATACTAGTAATTGGTATACAGTCCATATTCAAATTTCACAAGTTATCCCAATTATGTTCTTTATAGCTGTTTTTCTCTAATCCAGAGTCCAATCAGAATTCAGATTTGGGGGGCGCCTGGGTGGCTCAGTGGGTTAAGCCTCTGCCTTCGGCTCAGATCATGATCTCAGGGTCCTGGGATCGAGCCCCGCATCAGGCTCTGAGCAGAGAGCCTGCTTCCCCCCTCTCTCTGCCTGACTGCCTATTTGTGATCCCTATGTCCAATAAATAAATAAAATCTAAAAAAAAAAAAAAAAGAGAGAGAGAGAGAATTCAGATTTTGCATTTAGCTATCTTGCTCTAGAGTAATTTTTACTTTCCTGCAACTTCTAACCAAATCTCACTGGTTCCACTCCTAAAATATCACCAAAATGTATTCCTTTTCACCATCCTGCCTTCATTCCCCCTCATCTGGATAACTTCAAAATATAGTTTCAATCTACAGACTGCTCTCAATTAACCCTAACATTCACCTATATTATCTAAGACTCAAATTTGACCCTGTCCAAAAACCTTCAGTAACATTTTATTATTTACTAAAGACTCAGCTCCTCAGCATGTAAGATCCTCCACAATTTAGCCACATGATACGTTTCCAGTTTATTGTTCTATTCATCCTGTGTGCTCTGTACCTCATACAGTCTACACTGCCCTCTACCTGGAATTCCTCGCACAATTTCTACTTCTTGAAATGGTAACCATTTTAAAAGGAAATGTTCCCTTTTCTGATCACACACAGTCTCCTGCTGCCACCATGTGCTCTCTTCAAAGCCCTCTTCCTCTGCTAAACCCTGTAATATTTTTCTAAATATCTTTCTAAAAGGAACATATCTCATACTGACTTATATTTTAATTACTTAAAGATATGTATATTATCTCTAATACTAGATTACCAGCTCCTTAAAAGCAGAGATGATCAAAGTGATGAATCACTAAATTCTACTTCTGAAAGCAATATTACACTATGTTAACTAACTAGAATTTAAACTAAAAAGTTGAAACATTAAAAAGAAAAAAAAAAGCAAGGATGATCACTATGGACTGGAAAGTACCAATACAGAGTCCTGTATATTGGATACTTGATAAATGCTGATATATTGTACCAAGAGGTAGGACTTGTAACAAATCAAAATATATTGAGAGATTTCCAGGCCTCCACCTCTCTTGTTCAATTACAATCCCTGACCTCTTCCAATTTATTATATGTGGCCTTTTATAGTTCATGTCCTAGCATTAAGCTTAAATCGTCACTCCCTATATTATACACTATATTGCTTTTTATCTCAAGGGCGTAGTCCTAAACTAGGAATATGAAGGAATTCTACCTATTTGATATGATCACTTTTTACTTTCTCTGATGCCACCAAATGCTAATTCTATTTTCTACTCATTTTTTCATTACTCTGCCAAAAGAAATCATTAGCAAATACATAGGGGAAAATACAGCTCTCACTAAAATAACAAACTATAAATACACAAGAAATAATTTCCAATATCCACTATTTACACTTACCTGTCCCCAGGCATACATATTATTATGAGTCTGTGAAGGGTTGACTTTTGAAAGCAGGAAACGGGCCTTAAAAGCAAAGATGAAATAACGTTATCCATCAAAAATAGATTTAATCAATATGAGCTGAACAAACACATTATGTGATCTAAAATCAACTTTATTCAATATGTTTTGGTAAAATTAATTTTATTAAAAGGCAACTTTCAAAAAAATAAACTAAATTTTGGAAATATGTGGGCCACTACATGTTACAAATAAATAAATGTAGTCTCTTCTCTCCAAATCATACATTCATAACAACAAATAATAAACTGTTGAATCCAAAACTGAGCAGGTAAAATTTATGTGTACAACAAGATTAGTGTGGAATGTACTAAACACCTGGTCTGAAACATCATCAGAGATTTGAAAAAGCAAAAAGTACCCTATACATTCTTTTACTTTAAACAATGACTCTCAAACTTTCTTAGACTGTAGGCTATTCCATAAGACAACTTACCCAACATTTTAACCATCTCTCCACTAAGACTTATAATCATGAAAACCAGAATAAAAGAGGAAAAGAGCACCACACATGATGAGAGATCAAGGAGAGAACTAGGCATAAATTATTATTTCACACTGGATAAACACAGGTAGTCATATCTTCTGAAATTTAGTATCACACAAAATCTTTTTCTACTCTATAAGTAGTTTAACACCAGAGCACTGGCTCTGAAGTGAGAACACCTAGGTTCAAATACTAGCTTCTCCATTTACTGTGTTTCCTTGGTCACAAGTAACCTAAGTCTCGGTGTTATTATCTGTAAAATGGAGATAACAACAGCACTGTTACGAGGATCAAATGAGACAAGGTGTATAAAGTACTAACAGCTTTGCAAATTCTCAATACATGGTATCTCTTATTAGAAATATAATAAAGCTCTAAAAATAACTGCTACCATTTCTGAATAATAGCTACTAATATTTACCACCTATTTTATAATACTGTGCTAAGCACTAGGGAAACAATAAACAAAGCAAGGTCCCTGCCTTTGGCAAGTAAAACAAACTTACAATAACCTATAATTAATTTATTATAGTTCTAATAAAATTACAAGGAAGAAATAAAAATTATTTTAAGAGTATATGTTAAGGGATTTAAAAAAAAAAAGAGTAGATGTGAAGGGATAGCCAAACCATGGAAAGAACCTAGATGTCCATCAAGAGATGAATGGAGGAAGAAGATGTGGTGTATATATATATATAATGGAATACTATGCAACCATCAAAAAACCCGAAATCTTACCATTTACAATGATGTGGATGGAACTAGAGGGTATTATGCTAAGCAAAATAAATCAGAGAAAGACAATTATCATATGATCTCTCTGATATGAGGAATTTTGAGGGGTTTGGCAAGGAAAATATCAAACAAGATGGGATCAGGAAGGAGACAAACCATAAGAGACTCTATCTAACAAAACAAACTGAGGGTTGCTGGGGAAAGAGGAGTAGGGAGAGAGTGGTTGGGTTATGGACATTGGGGAGGGTATGTGCTATGGTGAGTGCTGTGAAACATGTAAGCCTGATAATTCACAGACCTGTACCCCTGGGGCAAATAATACATTATATGTTAATTTAAAAATTAAAAATAAATAAGTGAATAAATAAATAGATAAATAAAACCGTATATGTTAAGGGGTCTTAAGCCTAGCCTTCTGAAAGGTCCTGAAGGGCTGTGTGTATATGTACATGTACCTTATTAAATCCTCCTAACTCTAAAAACCACAAAGCCTTCTTCTGTAATATACTTTCCCATTACATGATATTTTCTAGAGCACTGAAATGAAAGAATGAGGAAAACAGAAAATGTTACCGTGAAGTTCATATTCATAGACTTCTTCACTAAATAAACAGAATTAATGGAATTATACTGAAAAGATACACTACATTTTCTTCCAAGTTGTTCTTCTTGCTCAACTAAAGCAGACGTGCCACCATAACATCATCCTGGCTCCGTTATTAAATGTGGGCTGGTGGCAGAAGGTGGTAGAAATTGCTAGCTTTAGGCAGCTAGCCAATCATCACTGCTTTGCTCTCAATGCTAAAACAAAAAAAAACCTTTTTACCCATCTTCTTCCCCTTTCCTGGCCTTATGAAGCAGTCTTTTCAAATTAAAGTCAAGAAAGCAAGTAGGAACAACTCATTACAATACTAACAACAAAACATTAACTATACTCACCTGGCTACCTCCATGTTCAGTGTCAATGTATCTCGGCATCGGAAATCTGGAGTGAAGAATCTCCTGTGCATCATCCACCGGGGCTTGTAGAAGATGGCGGAAATTTTCATATTCTGGCATGTCCTGGTATCCTGACTTGCGCCACTGTGCAATGGTCTAATTTTAAAGCAATTAAAGGAATTATTAATTTCTTGCCGACCCAAAACCTTTAAGAGGTTTTTCCAAAGGAATCGATCCTCAGAAAATAAGAAAATTATAATCATTGTTTCATTTATCAGTTATCAAATCAAGAACACTAATTTTGGTATCCTTGGGTAAATAGATACAAAATTAGAATATTTCTTCTCCTTTAAAAGTAAAAAGAAATAATAAACCAGAAAAAATTTTAAACATTATTAGCTAAAACCTATTTATTTAAGTTTATGATGAACAAGGGGGACTTCTGTTAACAGAAGATTTCCCAGAGACTTCAAAATTAACCACCTACTATTATGAACTCTTTATCAATGGCTTTACAGTCTGGCAAGATAGATAAACAGAAAAAATTTAGTGATGATAGCAATAACATTATAAAGACAACAGACCTGTAGAAGAGCATCTCAATCAATTCTTTTATTAAGGCAAATGGCTCCAAAAATCATGTAATTAAATCATCCAAATATTTAAATTTGTCTTCGTTTCTAACTTAACTGCATCAGTCAATATATACTCTATATGGCTTTATATTCCTGTATTTAACAGAGGAACAGTGATGTGCATTTCAGATTTCTCCTTTAAGCACATTAACAAGCTATTTAAAAAAAAAAAAAAAAAAAAAAAAGCAGGGGTGCCTGGGTGGCTCAGTTGATTAAAGCCTCTGCCTTCGGCTCAGGTTGTGGTCCCAGGGTCCTGGGATCGAGCCCCACATCGGGCTCTCTGCTCAGCGGCAAGCCTGCTTCCCCCTCTCACTCTGCCTGCCTCTCTGCTTACTTGTGCTCTCTGACGAATAAATAAATAAAATCTTTTAAAAAAAATTAAAAAGGGCAGCAAAATACCTCCCTCTGTCATATAATAGGCATTATCCTTAAAAATTAAAGTACAGGGGCACCTGGGTGGCTCAGTGGGTTAAAGCCTCTGCCTTCAGTTCAGGTCATGATCTCAGGGTCCTGGGATTAAGCCCCACATCAGGCTCTCTGCTCAGCAGGGAGCCTGCTTCTCCTCCTCTCTGCTTCTCTGCCTACTTGTGATCTCTCTCTCTCTGTCAAATAAATAAATAAAATCTTAAAATAAATAAATAAATATATAAATATATATATATTAGTACTGGTACCAATTAAAAATAATAATCAATAAATCTTTTAAAAGGCCTAGATCATATTACTTAAAAGGATATTTTGAGTATACCTCCACAATTACAGTACAAATCTAAAATCATTTATAATTAAAATAAGAGGAAAAACAAATCTGTACAAGTTACTGGAATTCTAGGCTGTAAGTTTGGGTGTGGATCTGTGAAAAAAGAATCCAGAATACAATGCTTTCTTATACAGAGAAAACATTTTAATTACTGGCTGAACAAATAATGCAGGAATGAACAGAGTTCTGCTAAATACTTGGACTAAAGCTTAACGGCTACTCAGATATTCTGCTCTTTTCAGTCATGTACCATTTCAATTAAGTAAAGGTACAAATTTTACTTCTAATTCACTTACGATTTATTTTTTTTTAAAGATTGTATTTGACAGGGATCACAAGCAGGCAGAGAGAAAGAGAGAGGAGGAAGCAAGCTCCCCGCTGAGCAGAGAGCCTGATGCAGGGCTCAATCCCTGGACCCTGGGATCATGGCCTGAGGCTCTAACCCACTGAGCCACCCAGGTGCCCCTCACTTATGCTTTAAATGAGTTTTCAGATCATGTGGAATAAATTTTTTAAATACTTTAAGTGCATTAAATGGAATATTTTTAAATGATTACATCAAATAATGAAAGGGAGACCCTCCCTATTGACCAAGGCTTTGCCCTTCTCAATGTCTCGGGTAAAAACCAGAAGTATGGCATGCCTATGTATACATCAATGCTTTTAATTTCACAGCACTATGCTTTGTGTAAAATCCATTTATCGAATCGTACATGGACAAATGGACAAAACAAGCACAGGTAGGTCAACTGCAAATAAAGTCTAAAAACCTGTGGCAGGAAGAACCATATTTTATACCTATTATACAAAAATGGAAATAAAAGTTTATTAGAGAAGAAACAGTAGTCATACAGTAAAGAAGAGAAAGATTCCATGAATAAAAAAACTCTATTGCACCTATGTGCATAGCTTTCAGTGTCACTGAATCTTACCTCACCATGATAAATCAAAATCTGGAAGAACGTGTCCATGAGAAGAATGCGATCTGCAAGAATGCTGCTGCTATCAAGAAGAACCGGCTAACAGAAGAAAACAGAGAACAGGAAGATGGAAAAATAAATTAAAGTTACAAAACAGATCTTTTGAGAATATCTTTAACATTTTAAATTTATATCTTATAACTCGAAAACATCTTGCTATCATGAATTCTTTTTTTAAGTTAAATTTTTAAAATTTTTTATTAACATATAATGTATCATTAGCCCCAGGGGTACAGGTCTTGTGAATCGCCAAGTTTACGCACTTCACAGCACTCACCATAGGCTATCATGAATTCTTGCAGTACATTTAATTTTCTAAAAAGTCACAAAAACAGA
Organism: Mustela erminea; assembly: GCF_009829155.1. Lineage (NCBI taxonomy): Eukaryota > Metazoa > Chordata > Mammalia > Carnivora > Mustelidae > Mustela > Mustela erminea. The sequence continues at coordinate 88,940,801 of NC_045618.1, forward strand.
GACAACAATTAAAGAACAGAGTAGAGCCAAGAGGAAATCAGGAAATTTCCATTCCTAAGCCTGATGATGGCCCCACTGCGTAAGAGGGGAGAGGCTTGGGAAAGAGCAAATTTAGAGATGGAAAAACAGTTCAGAGTAGGGATGTAAAGGAGTGGCCAGAACTAATGACATAAATTTTGATATTACATGCATGAAGATGGTAATGAAAGCTATGTGATCATATCGCATCACAGTATATATCTACACCACAGAGAGGGAATACAGAGCAAATGCCAGAGATTGGGCCCCGGAGCATGCCAACACTTCAAAAGATCGGAAAAGGAGAAGTAGGCAAAAGGAAACTGAGAAGGAACAGGCAATGATTAGGAGGAAAACCACTAGGTAGTGCATGTGTCAGAGAGGCTTTAAACAAAAGGTTTTCGAGAAGAGTCCTCGCTAGGTAAATAAATGCTGTCGAGACTTCTGGCAAGACGTAGGACACTGGTGACCTGGTAAGAGTTGTTTCAGTGTAATGTTAAGGACAAGAATCTGAATAATGTAGGTTGAAAAGAGAATGTGAGGTGAGATTATCATATAGACAACAGGTAACTTTCTGAGTTTAGCTGCAACTGAGACCAGAGAAATGGCAATTAGAGAAAATGTGGTCAAGAGTGGTTCTGTCTGTTGGGTTTGGGGTTTTTTTTTATTTCTTTTTTTAAAAATTAACATATAATGTACTATTAGCCCCAAGGGTACAGGTCTGTGAATTGTCAGGCTTACACACGTCATAGCACTCACCACAGCATATACCCTCCCCAGTGTCCATAACCCTAGTCACCCTATCTGTTGGTTTTTAACGTGAATGTGACTCAGGTTTCTTGCTAATGAGAATGATCCAGAGGAAGAGCAAGGGATGATGGAAGAAAGAGAATAACTCCAAAAGCAAACCCTTAAGTAAATGAAGCTAATGGGATTCATGGATTAAACGGGAAGGCTGGAATTTAACAGAAGCAGACAGTAGAGACTGTGCGATTCCAAATCTCCTCTAAACACTAATGTACATTTTTCAAGTGTCTACAATTTACATGTATTACTCTGAAATAAGAAAAAAAAAAATCTCTAAAACTTTCTTTCCTGATTCAAAGAACTATAAAACCTAATACATAGCTAGACCATCACACTAACAATACATATTTTCCAGGAAAGAAGACACTATGACAAACTACTAAAAACAATTATAGTAACAAAATGCTTTATACAATATTTTTTAACAAAACAATAATAAAGGAATCATGAGAGATCATTAATCAGGAGATACTATAAATATTCTCTTTATGCTGACCATTCTTAAATATTTTTAAATACAGTCACTGCATACTTAAAAGTGGTAAAACAGACAATTTTAACTTAAAATAGAAAAACTGTTTATTTAACAACTGGTTAAAGTAAGTGGAACAGTTTGCTAAGAAATCTAAAACTATGACTTTATTATTACCTTTCTAAATATACATCTTTATAATCAACTGTATCTATGTTCAAAAAAAGCTACAGGAGAATGAAATGATATGTAAGCAAGAGATTTTCTTTGGACAGAACGTCCTAATTATTAGACACCATACTCTGGAATAAGCTACAGGTTCTAGAATCATGATTACCATCATATCATTAAAGACATAAGAATAATCATAAAACCTAGAGGATTTGATCAATGAAATTACACAAATTTATCTTAAAAGTCTCTCCCACCTCACTTTTTATATTTGTAAAATAATTTCCTTGTGCAACGTAACATATAGTAAGCACTCAAATATTTTTAAGTGAATATATGAATAACCTAACTTCTTGAACTAAATTCCTGTGTTTAGTAACTATATTCCAAAAAAACCTTAGTTGTTTTCACTTTTTAATCACACACATCACATTAATGAAACCAATTTTTGTTTTCTGTCTCTCTTACCTCTGGGGGTCCACTAAAAGAATATGCATACAGAATAGGCTGAATCATAATTAGAGACTGGGTCAAATCTTGACGCATAAAATGGTGACGATAATATGAACTCTCATCAGGACTATTGTTAAAAACTTGTAAGAAAGGAGATCTTCTTAAATGAAACATAAACTACAAGAAAAAAACATGTGAGATAGTTTTACTGATTTTACTGCAATAGGAGTTTACTATTACAAAAGCATTTGATTAGAACTATTAAGACAAAACAAGTTACAATAAGGACATTCTAAATTGTATTCTTAAGAATCTTATTCATGATCTTTATAAGTTACTTGAAAATATAACAATAAAAAATTAAAGGAAAAGAGATGACTCAAAAGGACATGACTAGGAACAAAAAACTCCTTGCTCAGATCTAAGTTATTCAGAGGCTGATAGTACATGGTGCTTTATCAGCATTGTTTTTATCCCCCATCTCTCTGGACACATCTCTGAACTTCTTTATTACTATTCCTTACCACCATCAAAAGACTCCAAGAGAATATAAAAATAGATTAACAGATTTTCTACTTTTTGAGAGCTCCCAAAAGTTGCACTGGAAAGGGCCTGCAATGATTTGGGGGAGGGGGGAAAAAAAGGACTTAAATACACCCACTTGTTTCTTAACATTTAAGTTCTTCCTCATTCCTAAGAAACATTCTTTAGACTTGTCTCATTACTTCTTTCTCCTTTCACCTTCCTTCCACCCACTCCTCATGTGAAAGAGATCAAAATGGGGAAGAGTCTGGCCTGAATAAAGGACAGCAAAATTGTGCTTTGATACAATCAAAGGGTCTCAGATATAATCAAACAGAATCAGCTCTCCAAAGAACTCTTACTTGTCTTTCAGTTACTTCTCTCCACTTTCCTCTGCCCTTAGGGCTCATGTGCCAACATGATGCCATTGCTTGGGACTCATTCCACAGGTCTCTCCCAGTGCTACTTAGTGACACTTTCACTCCTTTTCTGTTCAGTGATCAGAATTCACTGAGAGGCTCTCTCAACCCTTACCACTTCAGCCATTTCTGTTTCAAGGCAATGTGTAATTGGTAAATCTGGGAGTAGATATTTCAGAAATAAAAACCTTTTCTAAATTTAGTTTATGTTACCTTTTAGAAGAGCATTAGGCTTTGAAGGCCCAAAGAAAAAAATTATTTCTGGGTCCTCTATGATTTCCAACAGAGGGGAAAAAATAAGAGGCCCAGATCTCTCAGGAGATCTATCAACTATCAAAAGCCTAAAAAGAAGGCTTGGAGTTGGGAGAGAAGAGAAAGAAAAGAAACAGTTCAGCATTCAATCAAATACTGAGGCTAATGCCCACATTCTCTTTCCTCTTAGTTTCTGCTACTAATATGGAAGGCCTGAGACAGGGTTTTGCCTGCCTTAAGACAAAGAGACTCTGCCCTTTCCTAGTTCTCCAAAACTGCAACCAGAGGTTCAGGGACATCTCCCTGTATAAACATGAAGTTTCTACACTACAGATCAATAAAAAATGCGAGTAGTTCTGAAAACAAAGTTGAAGCTTTGAGCAAGATATTCATGGGCTAAAATTTGAATTTCCACATCTCAATATAATCATCCTTCCAGGCTAAGCTAAAATGACACCTCTTCTATAAAGATGTATCACACCATTCACTTGGAAGGATTCCTTTAAGTTTCCTTTAAATTTTGTATATCTTTCATAGCATTTCTCCCTTTCTGTTCTGTGTTATATATATTTCAGGTCTCACCCTTCAGACTGAAAGCATTTGGAAAGTAAGATCTGTGGCAGTCATCTTTATTCTCCTAAAGTTCTTTTCTTCAAGACCTCAGCTGAATAAATGTTCTCTGTTACTTATCATATAAACAACCTAGACTTTCAAAAAATATCTATCAAAATAAGACAGGTAGAGTCTACAACACAAGTGGAAAAAGTCCTGTAAGATAAATCAAATTCGCTTCATTTTTATTTACCTGGTATATCCCCATAAAATTGTTCTCAGGTAATGGTACCACACTGTAAGACTAACTGGTCAAGTTACTACCTTTTGGTACTATTGTAATTAGATAGATCCCTTACATCAGACAGAAAGCTAATCTACCTCACACCTAATTCTATTCCAGAGTAGAATTGCAATGTAAATTTCTTTCACCACAAATAAATGACTGTTTTGAAGGCCCTCACAAACATATTATATGCTTTTCAATGACTACACAAGCACAATATTAATTTCTTAGCTATCCCAAAACTTAAAACACTACCAAAAGAATAACCCAATACAACAGGTCCCACATTCTTATACAACAGAGAAAGTGAAACCCAGTGCTATACTGTCAACACTAAGAAAAGAACACCGACTTTTTATCTACTCACCTGTGGATAAAGGGAGAAAGTTTCTGAAAATCTGAAGGAACTTGGATCATCTTTGTGATACTCTCCAAATTTCTGACACTAAATAAAATAAAATAAAATGTGTTAGTAATATATTCCCTGGAATACAACTAACTCTCTTACCTATAAATATTCTATTCTTTAAAAGTTATTACTCTTGGGGTACCTTGGTGGCTCAATTAGTTAAGCATCTGCCTTCGGCTAAGGTCATGATCCCAGGGTCCTGGGATTGAGCCCCTACTCAGGGCTTCCTGCTCAGCAAGGAGTCCATTTCTCCCTCTTCCTCTCCCTCTGCCAGCACTCTCTCTCTCTCAAATAAGTAAATTAAAAATATTTTTTTTTTAAAAGAGCTATTACTCTTTAGAAGGTAGATACTTGATATGGGATAAAATTGGAATTTACTTACCAAGAGAAGGATTACACCAAAAGAAATACATTTGAATTTAAGCAGCAAACAAAACATTGCTCCAATGCAGTAACAACTCATCTTCAATGTTTGCATTTTTTTTTAACTAAGCATCTCTGATAGCAAATAAAGAGATCTTATATAATGGCCAAAAGAGCTCAATATGTGCCCCTTAAGACTCTGCCTATGAAGGACAAGAGCCTACTGACAGGAAGATACAACTATCAAAATACCATAGTGGTTATAACAAAAGCAAGTCGATGATATAAAATTGTACAATAGAAACAATGCCAAAAAAGAAAGAAGAGCGGAGGAAAAAATCTGAGATGAACAGGTAAGCTGGTAAACAAAGAAAAAACACAAAGGCTGAAATTAGAAGGAAATAAAGTAAAGGAAAGCACATACACTGGCAAGCAAGAAAGCCCTCCATGAGAATGTGACAAAAGGCAACTAAATAACTGAGATAATCCATGAGAAATTGCTTAGCACAATGACTAACACTGAGCACTCAACAAACATTAGCTTCCTCTTCTTGTTCCTGTGCAGTCTCTGATCTGAAAAAATGTTTAAAGTACTTATGTAATTGGTCTATATCCATGGCACTCACATATGATCAAGGGTACAAATAACAAGTAAAAACTAGCAAAGAGTTAGCTGCTATAGTTAGTGCAGCTGCTTTTGCTTCCTGGAATGTTCAACTATATGATTTGTGTAGTCATCTGTGCTGTATAGAGCACATAAAAAGGCATAATTGGTTTGATCACATTTTTGGCTTCCGAGGAAGTTCATTTCAGAACCACTGTTGAGCAAGAAAAGCTATAGTTGTAGAGCTAATCCTCCGAAAATAGATCTTGATATCTGGAAATAAGATTATTATTTCTTTAATGCCCCTAGTAACATTTCACTGACGAATTTACAGATTAAGAGAATGATCTCCACTGTACAATATGATAGCCACAGCTATATGCAGCAATTTAAATAAACTGAAATTAAAGTCCAGTTCCTCTCAATTGCACTAGCCATATATCAAGAGTTCAACAGTTCTATGTGCGTAGTAAACACTTCTGTAAGGGACAGTGCAGATTACACATTTTCACCATTGCAGAAAGCTCTCCTGATTTGCTGATCTGAGTATCAGATACTCTTGAAATCTAAAATGTCAAATACAATGAAATACACTGAAAATACAATGAAATACACTGAAAAGACACTGTGAGCAAAACCAGTAGTCACACATTATTCAGAACTACTGATAGCATTACAATATATACATTTTAAACCGTGCCTGGAATTCTGTTAAAGTGTTAGGAAAATCTGATGTTATGGTTAATAAGGGTAACAAAAACATTGTTGACTTTTATGCTTGGATAACTAGGAATGTCCAAAAGGCTGATTTTTAGAGTGGGATGCATTTGATACTTATGTCCATTTTTGCTTGTAATATGAGTATTTATTTTCATATCGCTAAATATAATCTATCATTTCATTTTTAAAGGCTGACTAGGATTCCACTATATTAAAGTATACACCATAACAATCTTATCCAATCATTATTAGCATTTATATTTATCCTGTTTTATCTCGAGAATAAATTCTTAGAGGTAGAATTTCTAGGTAAAAGGAAGTTTTGTTTTTTTTTTTAAAAGATTTATTTATTTATTTGACAGATCACAAGTAGGCAGAGAGGCAGGCAGAGAGAGAGAGAGAGAGGAAAGGAAGCAGGCTCCCTGCTGAGCAGAGAGCCTGACGTGGGTCTCAATCCCAGGACCCTGGGATCAGGACCTGAGCTGAAAGCAGAGGCTTTAACCCACTGAGCCACCCAGGTGCCCCTAAAAGGCAGTTTTTAAGCTTCTGTTGTATGTCATAAATTGCCTTCTATATATAAGATTAGACAGATGTTTACAATACAGCTCATACTTCAAACCTACAAGCTGTCCGTTTCCCTGAATACTACCCAACTTTTAAGCTTTACTGTGTTTTTCTAATTCTTACCAGTTTAACAGATAAAAACTATTATCTTCTATTTTCTAACACTGATTATAAATAAGATTGGTAATTTTTTCATATGTTGACTGGTCACTTGCATTCCTTCTTTGGCTAATTCCTTATTCATGAACTTTACTGATTTTTTGCCCAAATATTACTGATATATAAGAGCATATAAACATACATATACATATATGTATATGAAAATTTCCACATTCTGTTATACATATAAGAATATATCAAAGATATAAGCAATACATACAAGTTGGCATTAAATTTTGATAATGGTATTTTTACCACACAGATTTTATTTATTTGAGAGAAAGAGGGAGAGGGTACAAGCTGGGAAGAAGGACAGAGTTAGAGGGAGAAGCAGACTCCCTTGCTGGGCAGGGAGCCTGACACCAGGCTCTATCCAGGACCTGGGGATCATTACCTGAACCAAAGGCAGATACTTAATCAGCTGAGCCACCTAGGTGCCCCTACCACACAGATTTTTTATTCCATTTTAATGTAATAAAACCTTTTATTTTTTTTAAAGATTTGTTTATTTTTATGAATCTTGGAACACTACATCAAAAAGTAATGATGTAGGGTGACTAACATAATAAAAAGTAATAATAAAAAAAGATTTATTTGTTTATTTTAGAGAGAGAGAACAAGGGCAGAGGAAGAGGGAAAGAATCTGAAGCAGACTCCCTGTTGATTTTGGAGCCCGATACAGGGCTCAGTCCCACAACTCTGAGATCCTGATCTGAGCCAAAATCAAGAGTCGGACTTTTAACCAACTGAGACACGCAGGTGCCCCTATAGTAAAACTTTTAATATTTTTATTTAATAGTTCCTGTAAAAAAATCCTTCTGTATCAGGGGCACCTGGGTGAGTCAGTCAGTTAAGCACTGGCTCAAGGTCATGATCTCAGGGTTGTGTGATCCAGTCCTATATCAGGCCCCACACTGGGTGTGGAACCTGCTTAAAATTCTCTCTCTCCCTCTGCTCCTCCCACACTCCCTCTAAAAAAAAAAACAAAAACAAAAACAAAAAAACTGCATCCAGAAGTTAAATGTGGGGGCACCTGGGTGGCTCAGTGGGTTAAAGCCTCTGCCTTCAGCTCAGGTCCTGATCCCAGGGTCCTGGGGGATCGAGACCTACGTCAGGCTCTCTGCTCAGCAGGGAGCCTGCTTCCTCCTCTCTCTCTCTGCCTGCCTCTCTGCCTCCTTGTAGTCTGTCACATAAAGTCTTTAAAAAAAAAAAAGTTAAATGTGTATTAACCTATTTTTTGATAAATATACCCAAACTTTACCGCAGATAACAATATAAAATTTGCAAAACTTCTTAAAAACATACATTTCTAATCGTTGAGTTACTTTTTTTTTTAAGGTTTTATTTATTTATTTCTCAGAGAGACAGAGAGAGAGCACACACAAGCAGGGGGAGTAGCAGGAAGAGGGAGAAGCAGGCTCCCAGCTTAGCAAGGAGCCTGATTCAGGATTTGATCCCAGGACCCTGGGATCATGACCTGAGCTGAAGGCAGACATTTAAGAGACTTAACAGCCACCCAGGTGTCCCACTTTGAGTTACTTCTTAAAAAAATTTTTAAACACTTATCAAGTGCCCTAGCATTAATTACTGGAATCATGAGGAATTGTCCTTATTAACAACCTAACCAAAACACTACCACAGATGGGAAAAAAAAACAAACAAAAACAGATTTAAGAATAAAGGAGGTATATCAAAGATCCATGGCTTGAGTTATTTAGAAGTAATAAGAATATTGCTTTTTCAGGCAGAAAAAGCAATAATAATATAATTTTCTTTTTTTTTTTTAAAGATTTTTATTTATTTATTTGATAGACAGAGAGAAATCACAAGTAGGCAGAGAGGCAGGCAGAGAGAGAGATGGGGGAAGCAGGCTCCCTGCTGAGCAGAGAGCCCGATGTGGGGCTAGATCCCAGGACCCTGAGATCATGACCCGAGCTGAAGGCAGAGGCTTAAACCACTGAGCCACCCAGGTGCCCCAATAATATAATTTTCTTGAGGAAAATAACAACTTATAAGGAATCTAGTCCTGTCTTTAATTCAGTTAACTATTTACACACAAAGGCAGACATATAAAAGGGCCCTAATGGTCAGTGCCTAACCTCTATAAGAATTTGGTATGACAAATATGGTCATCTTTAAAAACAGCACAACAGGGGTGCCTGCATGGTTCCGTTGGTTGAGAGGCTGACTCTTGATTTGGCTCAGGTCATGATTTCAGGGTTGTGAGATCAAGCTCTGTGTCAGGCTCTGAGCTGGCTGTGGAACCTGCTTAAGAGTCTCTGTCTGCTCCCCCACCCCCACTCGCTCTCCCTAAAAACACACACACACACACACACACACACACACACAAAAGAGCACAACTAAAGTGCCTGATCCCACTGGTATAACAAGAAAAAACCTGGCAGGGGTAGGATTTGCTAGAAAAGTCCAAGGGTCTTAACAGCGATTTCCTGAGCCAAGTCTAATCAGATGAACTGTTTATCCACTGTAGCTAGCAGCACAGCGAAAGGGAAAATACAATTTGTGGTTAGTGAGTAAACCAAAGGTCAAAGATGGGGGGAAAAAATCAAATATCAGGTTTAAGTTGTAAAAAGGATGTCATTCAATAGAAAAGGTCAAGAGTCAAAAAAGGCACAGCAACCATAAAAGGTAAGGAACAGATCCATGGAGGTGGGCACAAGAGGGATCCAAACAAGAGACTCTGCATGGAGGTGACAGATCAAATGTTGATACCAGTATCTTAAGTGATTATGCCCAAGGGGAGCAAGGACTTAGATTAAAAGGGTCAGAAGCAAATGTGCTACAGCATCAATCTGGCCATAATTTTCCCATTATCTACAAAACAGTTTTTAAAAAGATGTCTGGCTTTTTAAAGAGATTTACAGAGAGATAGAGCATGAGCAGGAGTGACAGAGGGAAAGTAAAAAGAATCTCAAGCCGATTTCGCACCAAGCACGGAGCACAATGTCAAACTCGATCTCATGATCCTGAGATTACGATCTGAGCCAGCCACCCAGGTGCCCCAAAAAAGATGTTTATTTTTAACAAAAATTAGTCTGAGTCATCAAGAAAAAAGAAAACATTATATTCACTATGCCAAGCTGAGGAAAGAAGTTAGTATAATTTCACAGATTTTTTTTCATTAGGAAAAAACTTACAGAAGTATAGTACCTAAAAGGTATTATTAACCCCTTCTCTATTTATGTTGTTATCACTCTTACAACTAAAATTTTAGCAATGTGGAATCAGTACAAAAAATGAATCTTAGAACAGCCTCTGTAACTAAGGTTCACTGGTCATCACTGGGAGCTTTACTTCAACTGTATGCTAATTTGAGTCAATCAATTAAAAGAATGTAAAGATCATATTCTCACCACTTTTACCATAGATGAGGGCCCCTCAGTCACTAGGGGTTCCACAAGAAACTTTTTTAAAAATTTTTATTTATTTATTAGACAGATGGAGAGTGTGAGAACAAGCAGTGGGAGCAGCGGGCAGAAGAATAAGCAGGCTCCCGCTGAAGCAAGGAGCCCAACACGGGGCTTGATCCCAGAATCCCGGGATCACCACCTGAGCCGAAGGCTTAACCAACTGAGCCACCCAGGTGCCCCAAAACTTTTTTTTTTTAATTTGTTTTCTGAACTTTGTATACCATATGATGCCAGCCACAGTGATAAACAGTTTCCAAGATATCCTGTTAACAATTTCTTTAAGCCACCTTTCAGTCCCATGTGTCAGTATGCAGTAGGACTATGTTCATTTGGAGAACTTCATTCTCAGTTTTTGACATATAAGGGAGGCCACCAGGAACTAGTGAAAGCTAGAAAGCTATTTTGCAGAGAAAGCAGGGCAATAGTCTGGTAATGTCAGCCTCTCCTTCAAATTACCTCCACCAACTTCCTCTTACATACATTTGCCAACTGACTGATAGGAACAAAGAAGCTACACTGGTGTGACAAAGATAAGAGTAAAATTTTCATCATCCCATGATTCATCTATTCTCTATCCTCAGAAGCCTTGTGCTCCTGTTTTAATGCTACAAAATTACAGAATGTGTACAAGTGAATTATATTGTAGGTTTTGTAATTTCATAGTTTTTGTAAGTATCTCATTTAGTTCTTTACAAAACCATTCTGTTTTATATATTAATAGCATTTATGTTTTACAAGCATGTCAAACAATATGGCAAATTTTGAAGTTCGGGTGTGAAATATAAGACAAAGATTCAACATAAGCCCACAGAGAATTCCTAAGAATTACAATCTTCGGAGTCATTTCACTACACCTAGGCAATAAGGGATACAGAAAAGGTTGATCTTTACAATGAAAGCTACTAATTAATGGGTTTTGTTTTTTTTAAGATTTTACTTATTATTTGACAGAGAGACAGAACATAAGCAGACGGAGTGGGAGAGGGAGAAGCAGGCGTCCTGTTGAGCAGGGAGCACAATGCAGGTCTTGATCCCAGAGAGCCAAAGGCAGATGCTTAAAGAATGAGACACCCAGGTGCCCCATCACGGGGTTTTATGAGGGCTGATAACCCAAGCTGTACTACTCAGTTTTGTATCACGTGTCATAACCTAAAAATGCAGTAATAGTTCTACCAAAACAGCAAAAGCACTTCATTATAAACCACAGTCATCTGGCAAATAAAGGTGCTTACTTCAAATACCTTCTTTTTCTTTTTTTTTTTTTCTTTTTTTTAGATTTTATTTATTTATTTGAAAGACAGAGATCACAAGTAGGCAGAGAGGCAGGCAGAGAGAGAGAGGAGGAAGCAGGCTCCTGGCTGAGCAGAGAGCCTGATGCGGGGCTCAATCCCAGGACCCTGGGATCATGACCTGAGCTGAAGGCAGAGGCTTTAACCCACTGAGCCACCCAGGCGACCCGAAAAGGTTCCATTTTAAAACACTACAATAAGTGAATGCATTGATAACATGTCACATGATACTGAAGCGGTTTATGCAATCAGCTGAAAAACAAAAGCTTCTATCCAGGTTGATGAGTCAACAGATTTCACTAATGTCATGTCAAATCGCTAAATGATAGTGTGACTCAAGAAAATGTTTCTGCTGGGGTGCCTGACAGGTGGCTCAATGGGTTAAAGCCTCTGCCTTCGGCTCAGGTCATGATTCCAGGGTCCTGGGATAGAGCCCCACATTGGGCTCTGCTCAGCAGGGAGCCTGCCTTCCTTCTCTCTCTGCCTGCCTCTCTGCCTACTTGTGATCTCTGTCAAATAAATAAATAAAATCTTTTAAAAAAAAAATGTTTCTGCTGTTCTAAACTAGCATAAGTCAAAATATATTTACTATTTTATCTTCCTATCTAGAAACAATGGTTCATCTTGGAGGAACTGAGTTGGCATTTGTACTGAGGGTGTTTTCAATCAGTGATTAACTCTATGAGAGGTTTTACGCCTCTTCTTGTAAAAAAAAAAGATGTGCTGATATTTTAACACTGCTTTTATCACAGAGAAGTTAGTATAAAAACCCCCTTGACAGTAAAGTGAAAAAAAAAGTCCTGGATGATGGCTACAAAAATGGCTAATTATATTAACAAAGACTAGTTCACTCAAGAATGTTTTAAAAAACTACCTGAGAATCTAAACAAAGAGGACAAAACAAACAGAAATCTAATAGCTTAGCAGAGAGAGTTCTCAACAGGGTGTTTGACTAAAATAATAGGCCACAGTTTGCTGAGTAAAAATGGAGCACTGAGTGTGGTGCATGAACAATGAATCTTGAAAAACTAAAAAAATTAAATTAAAAAAAAAAAAAAAAAGAACAGAATTTTGAGGGGTGTCTGAGTGGTTCAGTTGGTTAAGCGTCTGCCTTCGGCTCAGGTCATGATCTCAGCGTGCTGGGATCGAGCCCCACATCGAGCCCTGCATCGGGCTCTCTGCTCAGTGAGGAGTCTATTTCTCCCTCTCCCTTTCCCTCTATGTGCTCGTGCTCTCTCTCTCCCTCTCAAATTAATAAATCAATCTTAAGGAAAAAAAAAAAAGACTAGAACTTAAGCATTCTAGGTCAAAATGTATCGGATTCCTGCCACATTAAAAACCCAAGTAAATCAGCATTACCAGTAACTGTACTAACACTAACTTGCTAATATAGATTCAAATAATCAAGACTTACCTATATTTTTGTATATTAATGTATACAATTTTATGTCACAATTAACTTCTCTTAAGTAAAAATAAACTAAAATCATAGCAATGAAGAAAAAATATCCAAAAAGGCACTAAGAAAAAAACATTTCAATAATTTAGGATTAGATTTGGAACAATATGATTCTAGCCCCGAAAAAAGAAAAAGAATAGGTTACTTAAGTGGCACTCTTTCGTTTTAAGAAAAAAAATGTATTTTAGTTTACTGGAAGAGATAAATGTACTATGCCTTTCTCAGCAACTTGAATAGGAATCTCCCATACAGTCTTTCAGTTAACTGTTAAGTATGTTGAAAGAGATACTTAACAAAAGCAACAAATACGACAAACAAAAGCATTCAGATTGAGAAAAGCGCTATGTTCACTTCTTACCAGTCGAATGAGCTGTCTGTCTAGCCATCTGAGCACATCTGGTCCTTCCTCTGTTTCTGCTCTATAGATTGCCAGCCGGGCCATAAGAATGGCAGCTGCCTCCTGGTCAAAAGATGCAGCAATGTTTTGGATTTGAGTTTGAGCATCTGCCCAGCTAAAGGCAAGAAGAAAGCACAGAGATACTGTTGAATTACTAAAGTTACAATATCACAGCTGGCTACCACACAGACTTAAATTAAAATGATGCAGAAAATTACTTCAATACTTGAAAACTCCAACATTGCCTAGAAAACGAGCATTTTAAAATCACTAATAGCAGTTTCAGTATAGCATTATTTTTCAGAAAAATATATCCAAATCTAATAAAGTCCTCAAAAATAACTGTAAAGACAGATCTTCAAACACATTCCTTAAAACATTAAGACTTTTACAAGTAAAAAAATGGCACAAGTATATGTGTTTGTGTGCATGTACACAAGTCTCTATGTCAGACTTTGAAATTATTTCTTCAATTTTCTAAAGGCAGCAACATGGAACTAAAACAAAAAAATACAAGTTTTCTCCCAGCCTAAATAATTCTCATTTACTAACCTGGAAAATGAACAAAATTATTTCAAAAAGTTTTCTCATTTGGTCTTTAATTCAATTATTAATGACAAAAATGATATAATTGAAGTTTCTATGTATTCTTTTCTCTCCATGCTAATACAATGACCAAAACTAATCAAAAGTTAGTAACTGAAAATTTTACTTTAAGGGACTAATTTGCTATTATGTATAAAAATAGCAATAATTTATTAAATTCACATGTGGTTTTTTTTGGGGTTTTTGTTTTTTTTTTTATTTGACAGAGATCACAAGTAGGCAGAGAGGCAGGGAGAAAGGGAGGAGGAAGCAGGCTCCCTGCTGAGCAGAGAGCCCAATGCGGGGCTTGATCCCAGGACCCTGGGATCATGACCTGAGCCGAAGGCAGAGGCTTTAACCTATTGAGCCACCCAGGCGCCCCTTAAATTCACATGTTTTATAAATCCAATCCAGTCAAATTGATCTTGGGTAGACATAGCAACAGCTTATATGTGGTTTGTTAGTTTAATGTTTCACAGAGTTTTGAAATACTTCAGCTGATCCTAATTCTAAAGTGCCTCACTTTAACCAAGTATGGTAATACTTAAGCGCTTTTGAAAAGCTAGACCACTTTTGCATTACTCAAAGATGTAAGAAGTGATCCCATGAAAATTTAGGCAGTAACATATTCAAAATTCTTCTCCCTTCTTCCTCTACTTTTAATTTGTTTCAAACAAACAATTTTTTAATATTTTCTAGATGACTAACAACTGTTAAGTATCTCAGTCTAGTGAAACAGGCAAGAGGCAAAAAAAGAATGAGAATGAGTAAAAGAGTAAGAACTAGTAATTTTGAAATCATTTTTAATACAACTTAAACAATAGTTATACTAATAGTTCAGTTATTTTTTAAGTTTTAATTTAAAAAACTCAAAGAACTAAAAACAAAATTATCCAAATCAGTATTTCCCCAGCTTGGATGACCATGATATTCACTTGCTTCAAAATGAAACATAAAGATGATATTTTAACTACAGTGACAAGTAAGCACATGCATATTTACTAATTAAAACTTATTTAGCTATAACTTAAAAATTATGCTCTTAGAATCAAGTTTTAAAGAGTTTATTCACATGGTAAAAATCTGTCTTCTGCATTTCCAATATTCCCTTCTCACTGTAATTCTTACAACTAGTTTCACACCAAACTTTCCAAATCAAAGTTATTTTCTTTATGAAAAATAGGGTTAACTTTTGACTGTATCTCAGGAACCTGAGTCCTTTATTTTCACATGGCTTATTCACTTAAACAATTACACTTGCCTACGCCCCTAAAATCATACTCCTAATAAATAAAAAAATAAGTAAGTGCTGATTATTGAAAATGGTCAGGATAAGTTAATTTGAAAAGATGGGTGTTTTGATGAGACATAATGACATAAATGGCACCAAAACACACATAATATGTATCTCTATAATAACCTCATAAATTCTGTGCAAATTGAAAATATATAAACCCATGAAATTTCTCACAAGAGAGTCCCCTTTCTCTTAAAAAATTTACCTAACGAAAAAAAAAATTTTACCTAACTTTTTTGTTGTTTTGTTTAAGATTTTTGTTTAAATCCCAGTTACTTATACAGTGTAGTATTATTTTCAGGAGTAGAATTTAGTGACACATCACTTACATTTAACACCCAGTGCTAAACAAAACAAGGCCCCTTCTTAATGCCCATCACCCATTTAGCCCATTCCCTGACCACCTCTCTCCTCCAACCCTGTTTGTACTATCTATAGTTAAGAAAATGTTTTAGGGGCGCCTGGGTGGTTCAGTCAGTTAAGCATTAGACCCTTGATTTCAGCTCAGGTCTTGATCTCAGGATCATGAGTTCAACCCCTAGGATGGAACCTACTTTTAAAAAAAAAGTCTGTTTTATGGTTTGTCTCTCCCTCTCTTTCCCCCATGCTCTTATGTCCCATTTCTTAAATTCTACATATGAGTGAAATCAGAAGTATTTGTCTTTCTCTGACTTATTTCACTTAGCATAATACACTCTAGTTCTACACACATCATTGCAAATGGCAAGATTTCATTCTTTTTGAAGGTTGAGTGATATTCCATGGGTGTATATATATATATTTATATCACCTCTTCTTTATCCATTCATCAGTCGATGGGCATTTGGGCTCTTTCAATGGTTGGACTATTATTGATAATGCTGTTACAAACATTGAGATTCAGGGCGCCTGGGTGGGTCAGTCAGTAAGCGGCTGCCTTCAGCTCAGGTCTTGATCTCAGGGTCCTGGGATTGAGCCCCACATCAGACTCCCCACTCAGCAGGAAGCCTGCTCCCCCCTCTCCCACTCCCACTGCTTGCATTCCTGCTCACTGTCTCTCTGTCAAATAAATAAAAACCATTTTAAAAATAAAAATAAATAAACATCGGGATGCATGTATTCCTTTGAATCAGTATCTTTATACACTTTTGGTAAATACTTAGTAGTGTAATTGCTGGGTGTAGGGTAACTCTATTTTTAACTTTTTGAGGAACCTCCACACTATTTTCCAGAGTGGCTACACCAGTTAGCATTCCCACTAACAGAGTAAGAGTGTTCCTCTTTCCTTAACATCCTCACCAGTATATGTTGTTTCCTGTGTTGTTAATTTTAAGTATCCTGACAGGTGTAAGGTATATGTATCTCACTGTAGTTTTTATTTGTTTTTCCCTGATGATGAGTGATGTTGAGCATCTTTTCATATGTCTATTACCCATCTGTGTGTCTTCTTTAGAAAAATATCTATTCAGGTCTTCTGCTGCCCATTTCTTAACTGGATTACCTAACTTTTTAAAACTTTTCACTTTAAGAATATTTAAATAGGGATGCCTGAGTGGCTCAGTCGGTTAAGTGGCCAAGCTGGAGATCTGGGCTCAAGTCATGATCTCAGGACCCTGCCATCAAGTCCTGAGTTGGGCTCCTAAATAAGTGGGGAGTCTGCTTGAGGATTCTCTCTCCCCTTCCTCCTCTGCCCGTCCCCTGCTCGTGTACATACTCACTCTCTCAAATAAATAAATATATATTCTTTTAAAATGTATTTTAAACATAAAAGCTATGACTAGAGGGATGCCTGGGAGGTCAGTTAAGCAACTTGAGTCTTGCACTTGGCTCAGGTCATGATCTCAGGGTTGTGAGATGAAGCCCTGTGTCCAGCTCCACGCTCAGTGTGGAGTTTGCTTGAGACGGTCTCCTGTTCTCTCTCTGCCCCTCCCACTCATGCTCTCTTTTTCTCAAATAAACAAATAAATCTTAAAAAAAAAAAAAAAAAAAAGCTACGATTAGAATAAACTCCTATACATCCATCATCTAGATTTATCAATTGTTAGCATTTTAACACATTTGCTTTATCATTCTCTCTTCCTTCATACACGTACTCTTTCCTTTGTCAAACTTCTTGGGTAAGTTAGAGATATGACCCTCCCTTAAAAACTTCAGTGTCGGGGTGCCTGGGTGGCTCAGTGCGTTAAGCCGCTGCTTTCGGCTCGGGTCGTGATCTCAGGGTCCTGGGATCGAGCCCCGCATCGGGCTCTCTGCTCAGCGGGGAGCCTGCTTCCGTCCTCTCTCTCTGCCTGCCTCTCTGTCTACTTGTGATCTCTCTGTGTCAAATAAATAAATAAAATCTTTAAAAAAAAAAAAAAACCTTCAGTGTGTATCTCTTAAGATCAAGAAAATTATCTTCTATTCTTATAAAGCCTTAATGATCAAATTCATGAAATTAAAAACTGATGTAACATTATCTTATATATGAACCACATTCAAATTTGTCTAATTGTCTCTGTAGTGTCCTCTACAGCAAAATTTTTCCTGACACCGGATTTTACCCAGAATCACATACTGGCTTTAGTCATAACATCTCTTCAGTCTCCTTTAATCTGGACTGGTTATAATGCTTTTCTTGCCCTCTAAGACATTTTTGACAAGTCTAAGTCAGTAGCTTTATAAAATATCCCTCAGTTGGTATGTCCAGTTGTTTCCTTATGTAAATGTTTTGAATGTCGAATTTAAGTTGCACATGTATATGCGTGCATGCATGTGTGTGTGTGAGGAGGCATAAATAAATTGACATGGGGGTGCCTGGGTGGCTCAGTGGGTTAAAGCCTCTGCCTTCAGCTCAGGTCATGATCCCAGGGTCCAGACATCGAGCCCCGCATCAGGCTTTCTGCTTCCTCCTCTCACTCTGCCTGCCTCTCTGCCTACTTGTGATCTCCATTTGTCAAATAAATAAAAACCCTTTAAAAAATAAATAAATAAATAAATAAGTAAGTAATTTTAAAAAAATAAATTGACATGTTTGCCAAGAATCAAAACTTCCAAGAAATTGGTCCGGGATTTTAAGTCAAACCAAGGTAGCAGAGCAGGACAACAAACCTATGTACAATCCTTTGCTAACCAAAAGACAATCCAACCAACTAATACTCAGTTTAAGCATAAGGTTAATGTCCATCACTCACCAAAACAATCTCGTGGTTTTCAGGAATGAAGCCAGAGTTTAAATACAGTTCAATAAAATAAGAGCTTTGATGCCCTCTGTGTCCATTTTCTAGCCCATGCTTAAATCTGTTAAGTTTATCCTAATCAACTCTCTCTTTTGCCTTACTCAGAAAATACATCATATAGAGATGAGCAAGAAAAGGGATCTGGTATGTCTTATCACTTTCTTTGGGAACTGTAACTACCTCAAGAAATATAGGACATTACTTTGTTACATAAAATACTACCTTATAATATTAACTGTTGAAAGACTTTCACCTTTGTGGTCTCAAGCAGTGCTATACAAAGTGTGGTATGCAAATCTAGTGTCAGTTTGCCATGAGATAAGAACAGAAACTGAGAATAAATATTTAGAAATTTTTAAGCAATTTAATAAAATAATTTTTTGTCTAATAAATCTAATAAAAATAGAGACTTATATTTTGAATTTGTAAAGTTACATTTTCTAATAATTCATTTTTATTGTATTTAATAAAAGTATTAGTCTCCAAAAAATTGGAAGAAAAAAAAAAAAAAAACTGTCCCTTCACTACACAGAATTCTGAGGACTGGACTATTCTGTATCATATAGCAGACCAAGTATATTCAAGTCCTTTGCATTCCATAGCCTGCCCTAGAAGTACCTAATCACAAAGGAGACAAGGAATAAAGGCTTGGTAAATGAATTAAATATCTAATAAAAACTTGAAAAAAATATAGAATGATAAAACTAGCTAAGAACTTTATTATCAATTGAAAAATAATGCTATTATTATGGTATATTATTCTACACGTATATACATATTACCACTGCCTATTATAGGATAATGTTTATTAGTTTTTCTCCTCCTCTCTGAGGACTATGCTAAATACAAGAATATTTTGAAGAATGTGTCTTAGGAGTCATTTTTTTAAAATTATGGATCCTAACAATGAATATTTTAGCCAATAAGCTGAGTTAAAATAATAAAATGCTATTAATCATAAATGTCCACTTTCTAGTTAGAGATATTGCTCAAAACAGAAACCCAGTTTGGAAACATGACCAAGAATAGTTTTGATATGTAAATTAAGTGTCTAACAAATACAACTCACTTCCTAGCGATGGTGGTCACTCGGATGCGTCTCTGCCCACTTGAATGCTGATACTGAGTCACAAACTGGATTGCACCACGTCCTCCTTGAGGAATTGGAGCATTATGCTATGTGAAAATAAGAGTAAAAACTAAGTAAAATCTATTATAATGTTATACAGTTTCCCTAGCATTAATGAAAGTCATTCTAAAATCAATTAGAAGGATGCTTGTTTCCAGTGCACACCAAACAGTTGTGATTTGCCACATAAAAGAGAAATGGATCTGGGAAAGGGGAAAAATGACAAAGAAAAAAAGAAGTGAGTCCATTTAGGATATCAGTTTCAAGTAATATATAATCGGAAGATGTAAAAGAACAAAATGAAGGGAGAAGTGTAAAGAAATTAACAGATACACAAAGGCACAGCAAGGCAATTTTGCCAAATTGTAGCTGGAAAAAGAGAAACTGAACCAAGTCCTTCTCCCCTCAGTATAGGAAATGAAAACTGAACTTATAGGAAGATAATCACATGATAAACAGATGACCAACGGAAAACTATTAATAAGAAGAGCCCTTGGGGCGCCTGGGTGGCTCAGTGGGTTAAGCCGCTGCCTTCGGCTCAGGTCATGATCTCAGGGTCCTGGGATCGAGTTCCGCATCAGGCTCTCTGCTCAGCAGGGGGCCTGCTTCCCTCTCTCTCTCTCTGCCTGCCTCTCCATCTACTTGTGATTTCTCTCTGTCAAATAAATAAATAATTAAATTTTTAAAAAAGATTAAAAAAAAAAAAAGAAGAGCCCAACAGTAATTTATAATAATGATCCTTAGAAAGAAATAGCAGGTAGTCAATACAAGAAACCTTCATGACCTTTAACAATAAGGATTCTTGCTTTATTGACTGACTGGTCAGTCAGTTAAGAGCCACCTCTTTTTCACAAATTCTGATGGTTAAACAAAAAAACTTCTGTATCTTAGGAAGGCTAACCATGAACCTCTGTGGTTCATTTTATGCCTAATATCTATTGGTATGTAATGCAGTAATTTGTATATTACATCATTCTTTAATATAACTTCTTCCTATACCAGAAAAAATTTTTCACATATTAGAATCTTTACCTTCCAATCTTTTTCTATGAATTTTGATATATTAAACTTTCTTGTAGGGGCTTCATATATCTTTATATACCTTGTGACAACTAGGAGGACCTCAATCGCTAATTACAAAAATGCATAACTAGACAGAATTTAAGATTTTATTTATGCTTCAGTTTTATATTAAGACCAACAAAAAGAAAAAAAAAAACAGACTAAAAGTTGGGTTGCCCAATGTTGGGCATTGGTGGGTTTCCCTAACATCTCTATTATAGTTTATCCTCTCACCAAGAAGTTTAGCCTTGAGAAACAGAAAATGATAAACAAAAATTCCAAAACAGATTAAGTTTCAAGTCATAATTACTACTGGAAAAAATATGAAACATTTATGGCCTAAATTGAGTACTTATAATATAAAAAGTCATACCTGATTGACAACCTCAAAATAGATAGCTAAGGTTGTAGTGGGACTGAGTCCACATATCTTCCATTGACAAGTGCCGCCTGTTCCTATCTCCTGTAAAAATAAAAGAGTATATGTGAAATCTAGAGAACACAATTTTTCTAAAGATTTTAAGTAATCTATATACCCAGGGTGCGGCTTGAACTCACAACCCAAGATCTACAGTTGCATGCTCCATTGAATGAGCCAGCCACGTACCCTCAATCTAATACTATAACATATAGTAAGGTAAAAAGGGGAGGAAAAACCTGAAGTAAGAAAAACTGTTTCACATTTCTTTTTTTTTTCTTAATATTTTATTTATTTGTCAGAGAGAGAGGGAATGAGAGAGCACAAGTAGGGAGAAGAGGGAGAAGCAGGATCCCCGGTGACTAAGGAGGCTGATGCCAGACTTCATCCCAGGACTGAACTGACTGAGCCACCTAGGCATCCCTACTACAACAATATATAGTAAGGTAAAAAGGGGAAGAAAAAACTGCAGTTAAGAAAAACTGTTTTGGGGTGCCTGTGTGGCTCAGTGGGTCAAGCCTCTTCCTTCGGCTCAGGTCATGATTTTAGAGTCCTGGGATCAAGCCCTGCATCGGGATCTCTGCTCGGCAGGAAGCCTGTTTCCCACTCTCTCAGCCCACCTGTGATCTCTCTCTGTCAAATCAATAAATAAAATCTTTAAAAAAAAAAACTTTCACATTTCTAATTTAATGAATGTTAAAAGCTTAAGATTTTTTGAAGTCATATAAATATGTCATTAAATAAAATTAAACAATTTTTACAAAGTAAAATTATAAAATAATTCAAGTTCTTGCTAAGTATTGATACAAGCTCTTCATATTGTAGACTTAAAAAGTAGACATCATTTACTTTTTTCCTAATTCATAAAAAAATATTTTTATTTATTTGACACAGAGAGAACACAAGCAGGGGGAGCGGCAGGCTGAGGGAGAGGGAGAAGGAAAAGCAGGCTCCCCACTAAGCAAGGAGCTCCATGAAGGCCTTGATCCCAGGGCCCTGGGATCATGACCTGAGCTAATGGCAGACACTTAACCAACAGAGCCTCCCAGGCAACCCTAAAAGTATACACCATTTAGGGGCACCTGGATGGCTCAGTGGGTTAAAGCCTCTGCCTTCGGCTCAGGTCATGATCTCAGGGTCCTGGGATCGAGCCCCGAGTAGGGCTCTCTGCTTAGCAGGGAGCCTGCTTCCTCCTCTCTCTCTCTGCCTGCCTCTCTGCCTACTTGTGATCTGTCTGTCAAATAAATAAATAAAATCTTAAAAACAAAAAAAACAGTAGGGGCACCTGGGTGGCTCAGTGGGTTAAAGCCTCTGCCTTCGGCTCAGGTCATGATCTCAGGGTCCTGGGATCGAGCCCCACATCGGGCTCTCTGCTCAGCGGGGATCCTGCTTCCCCCCTTCTCTCTCTGCCTGCCTCTCTGCCTACTTGTGATCTCTCTCTCTGTCCAATAAATAAATAAAATCTTTAAAAAAAAAAAGAAAAAAAAAGTATACACCATTTAATGATTTTAAAAAAGCACATACCATTTAATGAAGTAATTACAATTAACACTATCCTTCTATCCAACTAATTGATCTGTGTAAAGTGATATCGATTTAACTCATACGCACATATGAATAGGTTCTCTAGATCAGAATTCCATAATGTAAGCAGTCTGATTAAAAAAAAAACTTTAGATATCAATTTTTACCATGAAAATTGCTTAGAAGTAACTTTTAAACTATATTTTTAGAGATGATTACTCACTTTGTTATGTCCCATCATCCTCTCTATAGCTATATTAATTCTACCATTTTAAAGTGTATTATATGGCCCCTAGATGGGATAACAAAAAAGAAAGGAATTGAAACTCAAATCTGGCTAATTTGGTTACTTTCCTGGAAATCCTACAACAAAAAAAGTTTCGGATTTGACTTTCAAAGGTCTCCAAATTTTTAAATCACAGTTGTTCAGTTTTTCCAGACATAATGAGACAAGGAATAACTTGGGCAAAAAAAAAAAAAGAAGACTGCTGACAGTACAAATTTATATAAGGTTTAGATTTAGGGGTAGATGGTAAAAGGGATATGCAAAAGGAATGAGCACAAGTAGATTATACCAATGGAAATGGAAACTGAACCACATTCTACTGAAACTTAGCCTACACAATAATTTTGAAAGGAATGCTATAGGCTGCCACTCTAGGTCTCTTGTTGGTCTGCCATTTGAATTAACTGTATTTTCTTTTTAGAGTAAAGATGACTTACATTTTCAGATACACAAGGTCCTTTAGAATTGAGAGACACACAGGGTCCAATAGCTCCTGAAATCTTTATTTCCCTTGAGGTCTGCAAAGTAAGAATACAGTGAAAACCTCAGTGTACTCAAAGACAAACTCAAATATACACTCAACTACAAGTATATAAGAATAGACATTTTTTCCATATTTAAAACTCAAAAGTCAATGAAAACATACTAATATTAGAAATAATGAATCACCAGGTACTTCTAGATTGCAATGCCCTAATTTAAAATCTAGCCCTGACCTAACTTTAATACTCTATTTCCAACTGCCCATAGGAGGACTCCATTTGGGAACCTCACCCTCAATTCAAAATAACAGCATCTCCAAAATTCATACATCCTAATTCAAAACCTTAAATGCTATCTTCTGTTTTTCCTCCCTTAGAAAATCTGTCACCAAGATTGGTTCCTTTCCAATTTCTACTGACACCAAAATTCAAGCCATTGTTACTTTCTATCAAAAAAATAGGGAGTGCCTGGGTGGCTCAATCTTTTGAGTATCTGCCTTCAGCTCAGGTCATGATCCCAGGATCCTGGGATTGAGCTCCACATCAAGCTCCAGGTCAGGCTCTCTGATCAGCAGTAAGCCTGCTTCTCCCTTTCCCTCTGCCACTCCCCCTGCCTGTGTCACTCTGTCTGCCAAATAAATAAATTAAATCTTAAAAAAAAATTAGGTAGCCTAGTTCACTTTTCTTGAGATTCTTTTTCCCAACAAACTGAATATCACAGTCAGACAAATTTTACTCGAAAACACTGTTCTTCATTAATTTACAATGGCTTCTTTGGCCTAGACATGCATCTCCAAACTACAACCAACCACATAATTGAAACTATTTCCCTTACCCTGCAATAAAAACCATTCACTAACTGGGAAGTTTCCCCAAATATACCATGTTGATTCTCACTTCTTTACGTCTCATCAAATGGGATCCTAACTAAAATGTGTTCTCTTCAACCAGCTTTAATTCTGCCATCTTTCAAAACCACTGTAAGTTACTATAAAACCATTTGTCAAGAGTAAACTGTGTCCTGCATACATTCATGTTTCTTCCATAAACCTGTGTAGGACTTTTATAATCTGTTATTTCACTCTATCACAAGTGTTAATCTTATCTTTCTATCAAAACTTTTTTTTTAAGTAAGCTTCGCACCCAAGGTGGAACTTGAATTCAAGATCTGAGATCAAGAACTGCACGCTCTACTGCCCAAGCCAACCAGGTGCCCCAAGATTGAGTTTCTTCTTAATAAAACCTGTGCCCTATATATCCCTTGAGATCTCTATAATTTGTAATTTCCTTTTTTAATGCTGGACATAGAACAAGCATTCAAATAAAAAGATTAATAAGAAACATTTAATGGAAATTCAAAATCAATGTGTTTGTAATACACTTGTAACTAACACTAAGCCTTTGAGTTTTTGTTTCGTTTAAAGATTTATTTATTTTAGAGAGAAAGAGAAGAGGGGAGGGACAAAGGATGGCAAGAGAGAATCTCAAGCTTACTCCCCTCTTAGCCTTGAGGCTAAGGCTCAATCCACAACCTGAGCTGAAACCAAGAGTCCAATGCCCAACCGACTGTGCCACCCAGGTATCCCCAAGCCTTTGGACTCTTCAAATCCAAATTTGAAGTGAATGACAGAAGTAACCAATATCAACAACCTACCAACCATGAAACAATTACCGATTACCTAAATAGAACAGAACAGGTTTCTTTTAAGTTAGTTACTAACTCCTACAATTAAAAAAATCTAGCATTAACAACAGCAAACACAACACTAAAAAGACAAAGCACACTTAAAATGGAAGTTTACCTATATAGTATCTTTCTTTCTAACAATTATTTGGAAATGCTCAAGTAAAATTTCATGTACATTTAATGATGACACATTTTTCTGGTAAAACCTCTAATTCTGGTTTTTGAAATAAAACCACCACTACTTTTAATACATATATTGAATTTGATTAATGATATTTTAAAATCACACTCAAGCCTACAAATTTCTTTGATAACATACCATACATATCAAGTTTTGGCTCTTACCTTTATTTCTAATGTACCACCAAAGCCCATTTTAAACTGTCCATGCATATCTTTGGTAAAGACTCTTTGAAAAGTCTGCTTGAATAAGGAAGTGTTGAAAGAATCACCCATTACCATGTATCCTCTGCATGGAAAGAACAAAAAATAATGTAAGTGACACAAGTATTGGGTCCATGTGTTAAAAACAGAAGTAAATTACCTCTCAGTACTACCAACAAATTTTGAAGTTGCTTTCCAAAATGTGCTATATTATCATCAATTTAAAAAAATTCAAATATATAAGACTATCTTCACCCCACAAATAATCTCAATCCTGAGGGTATCTGAGTGCCCCTAACACTTGCATTGATCCTCAGTAATTTACTAACATTCCTTTATAAACAGATATACAGCCATACATTACAAAATTCAAAAGGTACAAAATGGTGCATGGTAGCAAATACATCTCTCCCATTCCAGCCACCCAGTTCTCCACACTGGTGAAGATACCTGACAGTTTACGGCACACGTTCTCATTCTTAAAAACAAATATATACCTGTGTATGTATATATTTGCATATACTGTCCCTGTGTATATCACACAAACTTAACAGGATCACACTCAGTGAGACTAGGAGACTGAAGGACCGTTTTCACTTTAAGCTCTTATATTCGGCTTGATTTTTTTCAGTAAGCATATACCTATTTTAATTTTTTTTTAAGTTTTAAAGAACATTAACTGTCAAAAATAATTCTGATAACAGATATTATTATATTATTATATATTAACTGTCAAAAATAATTCTGATAACAGAGATAACATTTTGTCCTAACAGATTGGCAAAAATCACAGTTTGACAACATATTCTGTTGATGAGACTATGGAAACACAGATGGGAGTGCAAAACGATGGAACCTGAATGCAGGAGAATTTGACAATATCTAACAAAATTACCTATGTGTTTTCTCTTTACTCTAGCCAACCCACTATTGGGAATCTATCCCAAAGATATTCTGGAAAACAAAAACAAAAGAAGAATATACGCACGAGAGTATTCACTATTTCTAATAATACAAGATTGGAAATATTCCAGATGACAATCTGGATGATCATCTATTAGAGACTAGTTAAATAAAATATGGTACATCCACACAATGAGGTAATAAACTCCTATAAACCACTTTGTAGGGTATAAGTGAAAATGCAAGGTTGGTAAAGATATGTAGATCTTTCTGCTTCTCATACAAAAAGAGGACACACACACACCCATATACCCAAATGCATACAAATATTTACATGTATTTCCTCATATTTTTAAAATATAATCAAAATTTAAAAGAGGCCAAAGAATAAAACTGATATGGCACAATTAATTAATGATAATTTTATTTTTGATACTATGAAACTCTTGATTTATGTTATCTCTGATGCTATTATACATCCTTTTTTTAAAGATTTTATTTATTTATTTGAGAGTGAGAGAGCATGAGCTGGGGGAGAGACAGATGGACAAGGAGAGGCAGACTCCCCATTAAGCAGGGAGGCAGACATGAGGCTCGGATCCCAAGACCCTGGGATCATGACTCGAGCTGAAGGCAGACACTTAACAGCCTGAGCCACACAGACGCCCCTATATTATACCTTTGTAAATGCTGTTTTCTCTATGTTTCTCACCAGTGTACAAAAATATAGTTGAATTTTGTATGCTGACCTTTATCTAGAAGTCTTAACAACTTAACATTTTAATTCCAATAGCAGTATATAAATTCTTTCAGACTTTCTATTTCAACAAACATGTCCATCTATGATGTTCTCTTATCACTAAACCTGGTAATGCATAATACATTAAGGACAACTTATACCACCTCACTAATTTTTCCTCCTTTACAGCAAACCACTAAGAAAGAGCTATCTATACCTTTAACTACTCAGTGTGGACCCTGGTCTAGCAATACTGGCATCATCAAGGATTTTGTATGAAAAGCAGAATTCCAAGTCTCATCCCTCGCACAGTAAATCCAGAATTTGTACTTTAATAAGATACCCGGCTGACCTAATATGTGAAAGTTT
Source organism: Mustela erminea (assembly GCF_009829155.1). Taxonomy (NCBI): domain Eukaryota; kingdom Metazoa; phylum Chordata; class Mammalia; order Carnivora; family Mustelidae; genus Mustela; species Mustela erminea. The sequence goes on from NC_045618.1 coordinate 88,968,207, forward strand.
GAAAAGTTGTAATCTATACCAGCTGTTATCAATCTCGTCTTCCTATTCTTCTAGTTTACTCTAAGTCAACTTTCACTGCTCTTAGGAAGGTCACCAATGATCTTTGTGGTGTTAAATTGCAAAATCTTAGAACACTACCATTTTTATTGCTATTTTAAAAAAAAGAAACACCAAAATTCTGACAGTTCCCACCTTTTTATCTCCAGCCCAGACCCATCTCCTGCACTCTATGTTGTAATACCTGACTGCCTACTCAATACCTCCTCATGGATATCAAATGGCATCTGAAACCAAACATATTCAGAACTGAACTCCCAATCTTCTCCCCAAATACTCTTCTTTCCACAGTCTTATTCAACAAAAGGCAATCCTTCCAGTACACTCCCTCTGATTTTCCCAAACCCTAGATCCAACCTATCAGCAAATCTTCTACCTTCTAAATATACCCCAAATCCAACCACTTCTCAGCCACCACTTGGTATTCCTGTATCCCTATATATCTCTACTGTAGACAACTGAAGTCAAATGGTCCCTTTAAAACATTACATCAGATCGTATCACACCTCAACTGAAAACTCTCCAATGACTCTGCATCTCACTCAAAGTAAAATCTGAAGCCTTACATCAGTCAAAAGACCCTCACAATCTGTCCTTCTCACTTACCCCACTCCAGCTACAAATCTAACACCCTTAATTAACAAAATCTCAACTAAGGACAGAAAATTCTTCAACCTGATAAACATATCTACAAAACCCCACAGCTAACATCACACTTAATGGTGAAAGATGAAATAGTTTCCCCCTAAGATCAAGAACAGGCAAATCTATAGAGAGAGAAGTAGATTAGTGGCCCAGGCTGAGGGGCGGCGGCGGGGTGGGGGATGTGGGGAACAAGGAAGCAGGAAAGGGAAATGACAGCTAATGGGTACAGAGCTACTTTCTGGGGTAGCATAAATGTTCAAAAACAAAACTTGGTGATGGTTGCTCGCCTGTAAATAACCAAAAACAAAACATTAAATTGTAAGCTTTGAACGGGAAATTGTATGGTGTGTGAATTATATCTCACAAAGCTACTACAGGGGGGCCTGGTTGGCTCACTGGGTTGGGCCTCTGCCTTCAGCTCAGGTCATGATCTCGGGGTCCTGGAATCGAGTCTTACGTCGGGCTCTCTGCTTGGGAGGAGCCTGCTTCCCCCACCACCTCTGCCTGCCTCTCTGCCTACCTGTGATCTCTGTATGTCAAATAAATAAATAAAATCTTTAAAAAAAAAAAAAGCTGCTACAATAATAAAACAATGCACGATATCAAAACAGCTTTTCAAACAGAACTTGTGACTTTATAACTGAATTTCAGAAAAAATTTAAAGTGAGCTTTACTGAAAGGAGTATCAAAAATTGTTAATAGTTGTCCTGGAGTGGCAGGATGATGACTGTTTTTCCTAAACTGTCATTATTGGTTTATATTTGTAAACTGTAATCATCAGTCTATAATTGCAAAAACCGTAAACACTGTAAATACATACCCAGTAAGGTTGGGACAGCATTTCATCTCCAGGAGACCTGTCTGATCTAACGCACATGCATAGATATCGATAACATGACCAGTCGTAGCAGCTCGATTAGCCAATGCTTCAAAGTGCTACAAAAGATTTTTTTTAATCAAATCAAAGCAATGCACAAACTTAACCACCCTATAAATCATTTTTCCATAAAGAGATCAAAATAACATTTAAAAATTCTAAAAGAATAATACATAATAATTTAAATGTGATGTTCTAATTTAATTTTCTATGATAAAAAATTGTTCATAAAGTGATATAATAACTTCTATAAGTATGACACTTTCAAATTTTAAGAATTCTTTCTAAATATACTCCTAAATGAAGCTAACTTTGGAGAAAAGGCATACCAAATATCTTGCTCTTCATACATGAACATAGTAGAAGACAGAACTGGTTTTCCTGGCTAAATCCACATCCAGGCAACAAAAACGTCAAGTACGGAAAGACAGTAACAAAAACTATTAGATAAACAATAAAAGAAATACTTTTTGAAGCTCTAATAAAAATTCCAAGCTCAAAAGAAAAATTAGGTAGCAGGAAAAAAGCATCCAGTAATAGTGACAAAAATCATGTTGTTATACTTTTAAAATTATGTATAATGACTGCCAAAAAGAAAAGAGATAATACAGCAAAACTAAAATAAAATTGTGAACTATAGAGAATTTCTTTTTTAAAAAGGGACATTAACAGCAAAACCAATTCAAGGGAGTACACAGTCAAAAGTGAGAATATACTGTCACAAACACAAATAAAATTGAAGTAACATGAACAGAAAACAACTCACAAGAAAATAATGGACTATTCATGCTATGAACAATATATGTATCTACAAGACAGCCTCTGGAAATGAAAAAGGAAAATGCAAGGAATTTTTCCAAAGCAGGCAGGATATTCTTTAAAATGAATATTTAAAAAGGCACACAGAGCTTCTCTCTAGAATATTCTTTAAAGAGATACTTATTGGTGCTATTAAGTCTTTAAATATTTAAAACCAGAAAAATTATCAAGAAAAAAAAACACTGTTTCTCCAATTCTGAATAGTAGTAACAATATCAGACTTCACAATATCAGATCACTTATCATCAAGTATTTGTATACTTCCTCTTCCATAAAATGAATTTTTCTACTAAAGCAAAAAGGCTTAAAAACCAAAATTTACCTTAGTTCCCTTTTTAACATATTTGGCATTATCTTTTTCAATGTCATGCCATGATCTTATAGGTGTCTTCAGTTCATCACCAACCACCATTCCGGGCCCCTGAGTGGCTGGACCACCAATGAACATCATGATACGAGCACCAGTGTTGGGAAAAGTACACTATTGGAAAAAAAGTAACTTGTCAAAAGAATTTAAAAGAAAATACAAGGATATACATTTCTAAAAGTGAATTTTGATATATTCTTTCTAGAAAACAGGAAAGCATATATTTTTCAGGAAATAACCAAATGTTGTAAAGTGAAATTTAAAAACAAGGTATTTATTTGAATACCTTTCTTTTGAAATCCTACCCTAAACAATAGTGCCTTCCTAACTTTAAAATAATCTATAAACCTGATCTCTCTAAACAAGGATGCTTCTCCTGCTTACTTAAAGCCTGACTGGGAGGAGTAGAGAAAGAGTGAAAGAAAGAATCTTCTTTTTTTTTTTAAGATTTTATTTATTCATTCATCAGACAGAGATCACAAGTAGGCAGAGAGAGAGGGGGAAGCAGGCTCCCTGCTGAGTACAGAGCCCAATGCGATGCAGGGCTCGATCCCAGAGCCGAAGGCAGAGGCTTAACCCACTGAGCCAAACAGGCACCCCAAGAGCGCATCTTCTATTTTTTGTTGTTGTTGTTTTACTTTTTATGTTTAAAACACAAGCATAGCTTATGTTTCTAGTTCAAGATGATGGACAAAGTACTCCAATCTACCTCTCCTTCCTAACCAAGGTACCAGTGACATGAGAAAAATGGTATTATTTTTAAAATAAGAAAGACTGCTCTCAGTAGACCAGAAATTTTGAGGAATCCAAACACAATGGATAACAAAAGTTGTCATTTCTTTCTTTTCTGAAGCTATAACATAACATGAAAAATGTGCTCTGTATTTTTGTCCAGTAACTGACTAGAGAAATTACAAATAAAAGCATTTCTAAAATGATTATATAAATTTTTCTAATTATGGGACAAAGTAGAGTAACTATACATAGAGAGAAGGAAATGTAAACTCCATAATGGTATTAATAAATAAACTGAAAGTTTGATGAAGAATGGGATATTTGCATGGTTTCAAAGTTCCTTACCATCTAACGTTTAATTAATCACAAAAGGAGGAGAAATTTTAAAAGTACTTCTATAGTGGAGAAACCTGCAGACACAATCTTAGTAAGTGATCGTGGTGATTATATCACCTTGAATGGGGCAAATGAAAATCATGGGTCACCTCATAGGGTGTAATGAAAACACAGCATTTTCCTCTGATATCCCTGCCAATCATGCAAGACCTGAATCTAATTGTGAGGATACATCAAAACAAACCTCATTTGAGAGAATCTATGAAATAACTGGACTGAATCTTCCAAAGCATCAAGGTCATGAAAGTAAAAGCAAAGCTGAGGAACTATACCCGACCGAAGGAGACTAAATGGACATACCACTAAATACATGTCTCTGAACTATATCTCTTTTGTAAAAGAAATTATTGAAATAATTGAATGAGGTCTGAAAATTAGGTGGTAGTAATTTATCAGTGTCAATACTCTGATTTTCATAATTGTATTGTGGTTATGTAGGAAAACATCCTCATTTATAGAAAACACAACTCCAGTATTCAAGGGGTTGAGAACATACTAGCAACTTAAATAGTTCAAGGAGAAAAAAGTTCTTTACAACTTTTCTGTAAATTTGGTATCATTTCACAATTTTAAAAAGCATTTTTATAATTATAAAGTTCTAACTATAGTTACAAAGCCTAAGAGATGTGTAAAATTTTCAAATACTACTTAAAAGCAAAATTCCCCTTATTCTACCACTGTTAATATTTGGACAAACACCCTTCTAGGTGCCTCTCTGTACACAAAAGGATACCCTGCAAGTCCAACTTCAAATATAATTATATACTTGCTGTCCTAATGACCTGATTTTTATACTCAACATTACCTTGTACATATTACTGATACACATACATATACATTTACATTCCAAAACAGAGTTATCATCATTACCTCAAGTAGTCCCACAGCTATGGAGAGTGCCACTCCAGAGGAACGTAAGGGTCTCTTTCCTTGTGGTACAGGCCAAGGGTCTCGCTGCAGTTCTCCCAGAAGATCTGTGAGATTCATGTCTATTTTCTGTACTGGCTGCAAGAATCTGTAAAACAAAATTAAATAAAAAGTCATTTATAAATGTTTGTGGTTAAGAGTTTAAGAACCCTGTGAAGTGTGTAAACCTGGCGATTCACAGACCTGTACCCCTGGGGATAAAAATATGTTTATAAAAAATAAAAAATTATTTAAAAAAAAAAAGAGTTTAAGAACCAAGCTGTCTACTTTTTTAGAAAGAGAAAAGCATGGGGTGCCTGTGTGGCGCAGTGGGTTAAGCATCTACCTTTTGCTCAAGTCATGATCCTGGGGTCCTGAGATCAAGCTGGGCACAGGGCCTGAAGGTTCATGACCTGAATGGAAGACAGATGCTTAACTGACTGAGCCACCCAGGTGTCTCTGTTTAAGCTCTCTTCTATGAAATAGAAGACAGGTGTTCATCATATTAATAACTCATATTAACCTCTAATTGAATAGGTTTGTGATGACTAATGAAACACTATAACCAAATGCTCGGCTGGGAGCCTGCTTCTTTCTCTCCCTCTGTTCTCCCCCCACCACCCTCTGCCGGCTCACCTGTTCTTTCTCTCTTAAAAAGAAAAAAAAAAAAGAAAGAAATAGAAAAAGTAATTTAAATACATAACAATGGTTTCCTTTTTTGTATTATGATTATTTTTATTAACATATAATGTAGTATTAGCCCCAGGGGTACAGGTCTGTGAATCACCAGGTTTACACACTTCACAGCACTCACCAGAGCACATACCCTCCCCAATGTCCATAACCCCACCACCCTCTCCATACCTGCCCTCGCCCCTCAGCAACCCTCAGTTTGTTTTGTGAGATTAAGAGTCTCTTATGGTTTGTCTCCCTCCCGATCCCATCTTGTTGCATTTTTTCCTTCCCTACCTCTCAAACCCCGACCCTGCCTCTCAAGTTCCTCATATCAGGGAGATCATATGACAATTTTCTTTCTCTGATTGACTTATTCTGCTCAGCATAATACCCTCTAGTTCCATCCATGTCGTTGCAAATGAGACCAATGGTTTTCTAACTTTTGTGTACATCAGAATTGGTGGGAGGATTTATTTTAATAGACTGCTGGTTGCACAGCTTTGTTTCAGTAGGTCAGGGGTAGGGTCCAAGACTTTGCATTTCAAATAAGTTCCCAGGTGATGCTATCTGCTGGTTCAGAACCACAGTTTGAGTACAACTGCTATAACGGAAACGCTCTCACACCAAGTATCAGGACTGCATCTTTTATTTAAAAGTCGAGAATGTTTTTAGGCTACTGAAATAATTTTAAGAATACACATCAACTCAATTTTAGTAATACCACCTCTGATTAGTCAGTTTAGGGGGGAAAAAACTACCTCAAAGGCTAAAAATGCAAAATGAAAGTTTGTTTGCTTTTTTTTAAGATTTTATTTATTCACTTGACAGAGACACAGCAAGAAAGGGAACCCAAGCTGGGGCAGTGGAAGAGGGAGAAGCAGGCCTCATGCCAAGCAGGAAGCCTGAGTAGGGCTTGATCCCAGGACTGAGCCGAAGGCAGACTCCTAATGACTGAGCCATCCAGGCACCCCTGAAAAGCTCTTGAGGCCGTATTTTTGCTTGGCGGCCTTCAACCAGAAAAGTTTTTATGAACTTAAGAACAGAAGATCAGGAACATATCAAAACTAAAGTAACTCCTTAACATTGTAATGATGAGAAACCATTTTGGTGACATGATTCTGCCTCATCTCTTTAGAAGGTATACTGAAGCAATGTATTTATATTACTAAAAATATTTAACAACATAGTATCACTGAATGTCTATGTTCAAATTAAGGGTACGGGTTGCTTAAAAGAGCTGCACAAATTGTAAAATTAACTTTGCTATATTTAATTATTATTTAATTATTACCTATTGGAAGGAGGTGGCTGCTGTACCTGAGGACCACGTGTTGCTTGAGTAACGGGTACTTTAGAGAGTCCCAGCATTTCCTGTAAAGAGATGATTTCTGTGATATCCATTCAATTACTCCTACAAAGATATATCAACTACTTAACATGTGCAAGGTGCTATGCTAGGTAGTAGGAACACAAAAATAAAGAACATAAAGTCTCTTTCCTCAGAAAGCAAAAGGTCCAGGTGGGGAGACTGTCAGGTAACCAATAACAGTACAATGAAATAATCACAATAAGAGAGCAAAGTACAAGGTGCTACAGAAGCAAAGAGGGATACTAGTTCAGAAATACTTTCTTTCTAATTAATAGTCAAAAAGTTACTGGGTAACTTGAATGTATTTCTTAACTTATATTCATCCACCCCTTTGAGCAACTATATTTCAAGTGTCTGCTATGTGCCAGAAAATCTAATGGTAGTAAAATATATAAAGTCCCTGACCTTATGAAATTAAAATCTGGCAAAACAAATAGCAGTTGAATCATATAAATGGGGTTATAAGGTACATATACTTTGTATGTCTATATTTCTTAATTTTTAACCTACTGCCTAACCAAACTGCCAGTTTCATTTTGAATTTTAAATGTGCACAAAATTCCTTTCTAGACACATGAAAATATTATTTTACCAAAGTCTCCTTGAATTTAGAAATGCTTAGTCATGAAGTAATAGAGTAAAAGTACATAACAGAAAATCAGAAAGTCTAAATATTTGGAAAGAAAAAATACTGAACTAGTACTACAGTATTTCCTATACTCCTAAGAAGAAAAACCACTTTTTACCAACGACTTACTGCACGTTAGATTCTGTGCCAAACTCCTTATATACACTATTTCTTCAAAGAACAATAATGAAGTGGATTTTTTTATCCTTACTTTAAAAATGAAAACTGACACTCAGAAAGGCTACATAACCTGCTAAAGGTTACACAACTAGTAAGTGGTAAAGCAATATATTAATCTATATTTTGCCGGAAAGCCCTTGTAAGAGTTTATACAATTCTTCGTATTCTCATGTTACTTCACTTGGTACTAGTAACAGCCTTGTAAAACAGGTGTTTATCCCTTTCCACAGAGGATAATAAAACAAGCAAGGAGATCAAACCAAGACTGCATAACTGGAAGAGTTTAAGATTTGAATCCAGGACTATTTGGGGAGCAAAGACCAAGCTCTTTTTGAGAAAATAGAGAAGAAAAATAAAAACACTTTAATGGAGAAAAAAATTTAGTCTGTAGGCATTTATTTCCTGCTACAAAAAAGGAGGAATATTATGTGTTACATATGTGTTATATAATTTAAGTAAAATGTACTCTACAATCAGAGGTTAACATTAAACAACTTAAAAAAAAATTACAGTTAAAAAAAACAAACAACAGCAAATACTTAGAGGCACAATCCATTTAATTTTCATGACCACAAAGTAAGATAGATACCATTATTACCTCTCTTCTACAAACAAAAAAAAAAAAAAAAACCTAAGGCACAGAAAGACTAAAACTTGCCCACTTTCTCTCCTGTCTCATAGAAACAAATGATCCTCCACTCCAAGGTACTCTGCTTCCTACGCTCCTGAAGGAATCCCCATCACCTCTTCTGAAACCTCACCTCACTCCTGCTTTCACTCACCCTCTTTAGTCTCTCTTTTCTCCTGTGTGTAAACACATTCAAGTGTACCTCCTAGAGTAAACCCGTGAACTCAATTCCCTCTCTCAAGTTCCCACACTATTGCTAAGCTTACCTTCAACAAACCTCTTAAAAGAACAGACTCTAGGGGTGCCTGGGTAACTCAGTGGGTTAAAGCCTCTACCTTCGGCCCGGGTCATGAACCTGGAGTCCTGGGATCAAGCCCCACGTTGGGCTCTCTGCTCCTCGGGGAGCCTGCTTCCCTCTTTCTCTGCCTGCCTCTCTGCCTACTCCTGATCTCTGTCTGTCAGATAAATAAATAAACTCTTTAAAAAAAAAAAAAATAGAACAGACTCTAATTTTCTTCACCTCCTCAAATCTTATTCACAATCTTATTCACTGTTCATTATCCTCCCCATCCAAACCTGCAAATTTCTCCACTATTTTCTATCTCAATTAACTGTCGCGCCACTACCCCAGTCTGCCAAGCTTCAAATTAGAATCATTTAAATCCATTCCTAAAATCTTCTTTTTCTTTTTCATTTTGGGCTACCTGGATGCTCCAAAGTCTGACTTCATGTCTGTCTACTTTGTACAAGGCTTACCTATCATCTTCTAGGATAACTACTCTTAACTGGGAGTTGTATCAGAATCACAGAGTTTATCAAAATACTTATATGAACAATCTTACCCTCTTAATAACCTCCCAATACAAGCACATGTTCACTCACGCTCAGAGTCTAGCAAAATCTCTAATCAAAAATATATATTGAAAAATATCCCCACATGATCCTAGTAAACCACACAAAACTCCCTATCTTGGAAGAAAAGCTTCAATTTACCCCCAAAATAAAAATGTCCTAGTGTATGAAAAAATATATACTCTTAGTTCATATATTAATAACCCTCAAGCCTTAAAATATTCCCTTTGCCAAACCTAATAAAAGTGTTTGGGTCATGGGACACCTGGGCAGCTCAGTCAGGTAAGTGTGTGTCTTTGGCTCAGGTTATGATCCCAGAGCTCTGGGATGGAGTCCCACATCGGGCTCCCTGCTTGGCAGGAAGCCTGCTTCTCCCTCTGCCTGCCACTCCTCCCTCTGCTTGTGCTCTCTCTCTCTCTGACAAATAAATAAAATCTTTTAAAAAAAAGTGTTTAGGGGGCGCCTGGGTGGCTCAGAGGGTTAAGCCTCTGCCTTCGGCTCGGGTCATGATCTCAGGGTCCTGGGATCGAGTCCCGCATCGGGCTCTCCGCTCGGCGGGGAGCCTACTTCCTCCTCTCTCTCTCTCTGCCTGCCTCTCTGCCTGCTTGTGATCTCTGTCTGTCAAATAAATAAATAAAATCTTTAAAAAAAAAAAAAAAAAGTGTTTAGGTCCTAAATGAGATGTCAAGAAGCAAAAGGTAATATTCTGTGGTTGCTTTCCCTCAGTCTTCAGCATGAATTCCATAAGCCCTTCAAATCTCTAGCAAAATACCTTCAGTTTCACCATTAAATGTGAGGGGTTCAATCTGTATAATAACAATTTCAGACAACTGAAGGAAAACTGATACCAATATTAAATTTAAAGGTCTTATAATACATTGATAATAATACAATTAGTCATTATTATAAAAATATTTTCTACAAACTTCTATCCAGAATGCATTTATAGACATTTATGGAGTGATGCCCATAGACAAGGTTCAAACTACCATTCTTGCTGCTTACCTGAAGTTGTTTGGCAGACAGGTCTTTTGTTCCTCTGAACACATAGCTTTTTGAAATGCCCTCACATCCAAGTTCATGAACCTGTACCATTCTCCCAAAAGTAATAAGTCCAACCAAGGCTGTAGGTGGTAAAAGACTTAATGACATCTGCATAGATTCTTTTAGGGCTTGTAAATCTTCATCTTCCATGCAAGTATCAACCACATAGAGGAATATCAAAGGCATCTGAGGACCACGCTTTTAAAAAATGTTGCAATAATAAGAAAATAATGTTAATGTATTAACACTCAGCACAACATACAAGCATAATTAGTAGAGGACTAATTAAATAATTTACAGTTCAAAAAAAAATTTACAATTCATTCATACAATGCAATCTTAAGTTATTTCAGAAATGAAACAAGTTTTATATACACACAGAAACATCTAAGACATATCAAGAGAAAAACTAAATTTACAAACATTATTTATAGTTTCAAAAGCTTTTGATTTCATTTAATTGTATGAGCCTTCATCTCCTATACAAGTACTTATTTCTCTCAAAATAAGAAAACAATAGCTATAAAGCTTAAAAACAAAATAAGGTGATTTTTATAAAATAATTATCTAAACCTGAATTTTACTGCAAGAGACCTGGAAACTAGGTAGGCTGGACAAATTACTTACTGGCTGAAGTGATCCATATTCTGCTTTCTCTACAACACTCACAAAGAATATTATAACTTTAATACTTACATATGTAAACAACTATGTAAAGCCTTTCAGAAAGGGAAGAAAAATGACTTTCTTAACAAGGACCAATGTAAGAGTGACTTTATTAGTTAGACTTGGAGATATACCATCAAGTTCTAGCATCATACTGACTTAAGTATTTCTGAACTAACCTTCCAACTACACAGCAACACGGACTCTGTACTATTTATTGATCTACTCAATATAGCAAATCATCCCATCACCCAATATCCTGGCCACCCATTAAATGACTACAACAGAGAGATTATCTTATTCAAATTGACCAAGACAGTTCTTACCTCTTAAAAGCTCCATCAATTCAATGTGAGAATCAAGAATGATGCCCATTAATTCATCTGAATTTAACAATTATTTTGGTATAAAGTAAATTACTAGATATTTAAAACCTTCTTAAGGATTTATTCTTGTGCTCTTACCAGAACTACATATTCGATGCTAGAAAACTGAGGTAAAAGCTCAGCGGGTTGATTCAGTTCAGATATACCAGCATAAGTAGGTGGAAACTATGGAGGAAAAAAAGAAATTTTTAACAAATTACTTGCCAGAAAGAGTAATGAAATTCTAAACTGCAAATAATTTTCTGATCATTTAGTTATTAAAAAGTGTTTTTCACATGAAAATTTATTTCATCTTTTTTTAATACACATTTTTCTACATATTTAGATTAATACCAAAGCATTAACATCTGCATTGCGAGTTTTCTTACCTGATTCCTTTGATAACAAAAGTTGCAAGCCCAGAGTTTTGCTCGATAATCCACCTGACTGTTTTAAGAAAAGATAAAACAGAGCTCATGTTTCAGTTCAACTGTACAATGATCTTAATTTTGAAACATGAAAACATTCAAATAGTTAAAGTGATCTTTAAAAGCTATTACTTCTAGGGCGCCTGGGTGGCTCAGTGGGTTAAGCCGCTGCCTTCGGCTCAGGTCATGGTCTCAGGGTCCTGGGATCGAGTCCCGCATCAGGCTCTCTGCTCAGCAGGGAGCCTGCTTCCTTCTCTCTCTCTCTCTGCCTGCCTCTCAGTATACTTGTAATTTCTCTCTGTCAAATAAATAAATAAAATCTTTAAAAAAAAAAAAAAAAGCTATTACTTCTAGATGTTGCCAATATCTAATTCACACTTTTAGCAAAGTTTACCTAAATGAACTTTTAATACATAGCAAATAACAGTAAAATTAAGATAATCCTTTTTCTTCAAATAATTTAGTAACTTCTACACTCAGATCTAAAAAATAATTAATTCAGAAGTATATTTCTTGAATACTTTATATGTACCTGCCATTATTCCAGAAACTGATAATACAGCAGTAAATAAGAGATCAAAGTACCCTGTAATCACTGAGCTTATAATCTAGAACAGAAAAACATACTATAGAAAAGTAGGTGCATAAATACAGAAGATACTTTCAGACAGTGATAATAGAGATTAAAGATAATAAAGTAGGGTGTAAGAATGTGCTTGGGAGGGGTACTTTAAAAGAAAGCCTTCTTAAATAAACAACTGAAATGTGATCTAAATGAAAAGGAACCAGTCAATCCAGGCAGAACAATCCAGGCAGAATATATAGCTATTGCACAAGTTTCAAGGTAGGAAAAAATTTCGTATGTTCAAGGATCAGAAAGAGGGTAAGGTATAATGTAGATAAGAATAAAGGAAATGGATAAGAAGAAGGCAGAAATATACAAAGGCTAGATGATAAAGGGTTTTATAAGTCTTGACAAACAGTTTGGATTTTCAGTCTATAAGACACTATTAAAGGATTTTAATCATCTGATATCCATTTGTAACACTTTAGCTTCTGGATAAAGAATAAACTGCTAAAAGACAAGAATGGAAACAGGATGTCCAGAAAATTGTCCAGAAAAAAAGATGGTATACTTTGAAGTAGAGTGTACTCGCAGAGACTGAATATGAGAGATGGAATCAGTAATGTTCCAGAGGCAGATTCAGAGTTGCTAGTGGACTGAGTAGGGAGAGAGTGTGGAAAAAAGAATAAAAGATGATTCTTGATATTCTGGTTTATGCATTAAGAAATCATAACATTTCCGGGGCGCCTGGGTGGCTCAGTGGGTTAAGCCGCTGCCTTCAGCTCAGGTTGTGATCTCAGGGTCCTGGGATCGAGTCCCACATCGGGCTCTCTGCTCAGCAGGGAGCCTGCTTCCCTCTCTCTCTCTCTCTCTCTGCCTGCCTCTCCATCTACTTGTGATTTCTCTCTGTCAAATAAATAAATAAATAAATAAAATCTTTAAAAAAAAAAAAAAAAGAAAGAAAAAGAAATCATAACATTTTCAGGGGCGCCTGGGTGGCTCAGTGGGTTAAGGCCTCTTCTTTCCCTGCCTGCTTCTCTGCCTACTTATGATCTCTGTCTGTCAAATAAATAAATAAAATATTTTTTAAAAAATCATAACATTTTCAAACACCATACCACTCAATTACAACTTTTCTAATGACACAAGATGGGTCTAATTATGCACAGCCATCACCTACCTAGCAATACTAGTGACAGAATCTAACAGTTCATATAGTGATAATTTTACCTTTGGTCTCTTATCAACTCACTACAACTAGAATATCCTTCAATTTTACAGCTCCTTGGATGTGACTACTCTAATTTGAAAAAATAACTGTAACAAAACAAACACCTTCATATAAATGCACAAGAAAGAAACTATACTCTTAAACAGGATTTCAACATTCATTTTTCAATATAATTTTAATTACCATAAAGGATTCAAAACTGCACGGCAAGTGGTCCTACTACACAGAACAGGTTCATATTGAATAGGTGGTAAATCAGGTCTCTCCTTCAGTGGTGTAAATAGGGCTGCTACTGGAACGACCATTCTTGTAGCTTCCAGTCGACTTGATGGCCAAACATTCCAACTAAATCGGACTCCATCTCGTTCTTCATTTTGTTGGATGAATTCCAAATACGTTGTCATCGTAGTGCGTGATGCTTACTTCTGTGACAAAATTAAAGATGTTTAAAAATTTTATTCTTTTTAAGATTTTATTTATTTACTGGACAGACAGAGCACAAGCAGGGAGAACAGCAGGCAGAAGGAGAGGGAGAAGCAGGCTCCTGGCTGAACAGGGGGCCTGATCATACCCTGAGCAGAAGACAGACACTTAACCAACTGAGCCACCTAGGCACTCCTAAAAATCCTCTTAAAAAAGTAAGTATTTTTTTTCCACTGTCAGCCATATTCACCCAAGAAAAATGAGAAATCCCAGAAAAAAAATTAGCAAGCAACAATAACCTCACTTATAACAAATGAATGACTCTACAGAACTAAGTGTTCATTAGGCTCAGTAAGAGGTATTTCATCCTTTTTCAGCCATTCTTAAAAAAAAAAAAGGTATAATAGGTGTCCTATTTATTTAAGGTGTATAGGAAAGAAAGTCAAAGATGGGGGGAAATAAAGAGCCAATGTTTTCGGTATCAGCCCTCTAAATTACATTATTCTAATGAACAGATTATCAAAAACATTAAATTCTAAAGCTCATATGGTTTTCTAACCAGAAGATGACAAGTTTCCACAAAACCTACTAGAAGAGAATGCTTAACAGTACACAACAAAAACATTTTTCTAAAACTGAGTACTTCTGTTTGAGACAGGTAAATTTTTCTACTGTGTGAATATAGGACCATTTGTGGCACAATAAGTAAAATGCTTGCTAAGTGGTGTTCTATATATGCCATCTGACTTCTTTTGCAGAAACTTAATTAGAATATTTTTAGGGACGCCTGGGTGGCTCAGTCGGTTAAGCGGCTGCCTTCAGCTCAGGTCATGATCCCAGGATCCAGGGATCGAGCCCCACATCTGGCTCCTTGCTCTGCAGGAAGCCTGCTTCTCGCTCCGCCTCTGCCTGCCACTCTGCCTGCCTATACTCTATCTCTCTGACAAATAAATGAATAAAATCTTTAAAAAAAAAAAAAAAGAATATTTTTAACATTCCAAGTTAGGAGAGCATTTTATTTTTTTTTTAAGATTTTATTTATTTATTTGACAGAAAGAGAGATCACAAGCAGGCAGAGAGGGAGGCAGAGAGGGGGGGGGAAACAGGCTCCCCGCTGTGCAGAGAGCCCAATACGGGGCTCGATCCCAGGACCCTGGGATTACAACCTGAGCCGATGGCAGAGGCCTAACCCACTGAACCATTCAGGTGCCCCAAGGAGAGCATTTTAAACTCTAAGTTGATCCATACAATTTCAATATACTCTCTTAAATTTATTAGAAGGAGGATTCCACTCTCATTAGGGCCCAGTATCAAGACATATATCCATCTCGTTACTCTTCTTACTACCTATCTAGAATGCCAGCCTTCCTACCTAGGCAACAGTTAGGTCTATCTCACATTCTCAAACTGCAACAGTGATTTGTAAGGAAGGAAACTGTAAAATTTAAAGTTCTGAGAGGATAGAGAGTTTAAATTGTTATGTGGCTGGCCAAAGATTTGAAGGAGAGATGAAAGATATCAAGAACTAAAGAATTATGAAGGTAGGGTACCAAAAGCCAACAGAAATACTGAAGTTGCTAAGAATGACAATAGGACAAGGAACTGATTCTAAAATGTAACTGAGGGAAGAAAAGATATTATTTGAAAAAAGCATATTGAATATAATAGTTTTAATTTTAGGAACATTTTCAAATAGATTTTGTTAATAAGTTTTACAGAAAGCGAAGCTTAACAAATCTAGGTTATTTCTCTTCCTTGGCAGCTAAGAATTTTCTTTTATTTAAAAGACATAAGAATCTTCTATTTTAAATATATCCCTGTTAAAAAAAAGAAAAATTAGGGGCGCCTGGGTGGCTCAGTTGTTAAGCATCTGCCTTTTGCTCAGCATGATCCCAGTGTCCTGGAATGGGCACCCACCACTCCAATTGGGCTCCCTGCTGAGCAGGAAGCCTGCTTCTCCCTCTCTCACTCCCCCTGCTTGTGTTCCCTCTTTTACTGCCTATCAAATAAATAAAATCTTTAAATATATATACAAATACATATATATAAAAAAAAAAATGAAACACTGTATTCCTATCAGAATCTCACAACCAGAAAACTATATGCTAATCAAAAGCAAACAGATTTTTCAAAGATTGATAAATATAGAGAGGAATTCTAAAATAACTAAGCTGAAAAAAAAATAAAATAAAATAAAATAACTAAGGGCGCCTGGGTGGCTCAGTGGGTTGAGCCGCTGCCTTGGGCTCAGGTCATGATCTCGGGGTCCTGGGATCGAGTTCCGCATCGGGCTCTCTGCTCAGCGGGGAGCCTGCTTCCTCCTCCCTCTCTCTCTCTGCCTGCCTCTCCATCTGCTTGTGATTTCTCTCTGTCAAATAAATAAATAAAATCTTTAAAAATAAATAAATAAATAAAAATAAAATAACTAAGCTGTTTAGAAAAAATGTTTAGGATTTTATTTATTTCTTTGACAGATAAAGACACAGAAAGTGTACAAGCAGGGAGAGTGGCAGACAGAGGGAGAGGGAAAAGCAGGCTCACTGCTGAGCAAGAAGTCCAATGTGGGGCTCCATCTCAAGCTCCTGGGATCATGACCTGAGCAGAAGGCAGATGCTTAACCCACTGAACCACCCAGGTGCCCTGCAAATATCAAAATTTATGAAAACCGGTGACCATGACCCTGAGCTTCGCAGCCGGCTAATATGTAAAGATTTTTCTGATAAGATCGGTGGTGATACTAATGTGAATTTTCTATTGTATAATGAAACATGTCAACATTTGGAAAATATACTTTATTCAGTGAAGCAAATCTCCCAAAAGGTCAGTTCATGATATTACAAAATCATGCATGGATAGAGATCCATTCAAAGTGCAGGACAGACCAATGAATTTCAATGCAATATAGTACAAAAAGTTCATTTCTAAAATTTCATTATTCACACTGCTATTAACCCTTGATTTCTGAATTAAAACTGTCAAGTTGGAGTGTAGTATGAAAAAAAGAATATGCACAATTATCTGGAAAAGTTATTAAAATATTCCTCCTTTTTCCAGCTATGTATCTATATAAGGCAAGACTTCTTTCATACAATTTAAGCAAAATAACATATTACAATAGACTGAATGCAGAAGTAAATATGAAAATCCACCTGTCTTCTATTAAGGCAGGGTGGGCTTTTCCAAGGAGGGGGGCAGTTGGGGTTTTTTGGTTTTTGTTTTGGATCCTCAACAATGTTCAAGAGTCCAAAGGGGTCCTAAGAAGCAAGGTTTTAGGACGTTAGGACAATTCATTCAGAGAGCCTAGTAGAGAAAGGCTCTATTAGATTTAACATAAAGACATTGACACACAATTGACAGGTTTAAGTTTCTACAAGTAACAAAGGTGGATCGTAACACCCTTGCTTTTTATTATGAAATACTAAATATCACCTGTGTGATATCTGAGCACAATTACCCTCCTTCTCCTCTCTGCTCTAAGATCGTATTTGTTTACTAAATGACATCTATTGTATTTTGTACATTCTCACTTTTCAGCAGTATTTTGAAAAAGTCCCACCTACTTCTTCTTAACTGGTCCAGTTACATGGCCATGCACAACACCTCCCCAACTTCCCTCACCTTTAAAATCACTAATTCTAGTACAAACCTTTCCACGCTGGACCCCATATCCAACAATGGCATATCTAAAATAAATTCCTGGGCGCCTGGGAGGCTCAGTGGGTTAAGCCGCTGCCTTTGGCTCAGGTCATGATCTCAGGGTCCTGGGATCGAGTCCTGCATTGGGCTCCCTGCTCGGCGGGGGGGGCCTGCTTCCCTTCCTCTCTCTCTGCCTGCCTCTCTGCCTACTTGTGATCTCTCTCTGTCAAATAAATAAATAAAATCTTTAATAAATAAATAAATAAATGAATAAAATAAATTCCTTTCACAAACTAGCTTTTTATAAAATGGCATTATTTGATCAGCACTCTGTCCCCTAATCTTATGTTAAAACCAAATAAATATGATTCAGAGACTGTATTAGAATGGAGATTAAAAATACTAATCATAAAAAAAACTGTAGTCATAATATTTTTTAAAGTGGTACAAAAACACAAAGACTATGCTAAAGAAATGTCTCGTTTCCCAGCACAACTTATATATAATCAGCAGAACTTACTTTAAATAATTTCTCATGATATAAAATCAAAGAAGCAAAACATCATGTCTCTTTAACCTATTAAACACATAACCACAGTATTTTTTTTTAATTTTTTTTTATGCCCACAGTATTTTTAAAGCTTTTTCTATTCAGTAAAAATCAGGAGTTTGCAATATTCCAATTATAGCACGCTTATAGATCCCAAGTGAAAAATAACCTAAATTGCAAGTAAAATTTGAATTTCTTCCAATCAGATGTGTTTACCAATTAAGTGTGCCCCTCTACTTTCCAGCTGTAAAATCCTCAATGAAGTGTTTTCAACTGCTTTCCATGCGTAGATTAATGATCTTGAACAAATAGCTTAACTTCTCTGATCCTCAATTTCTCAGGTAAGATGAGGGGTTGAGGCTAAAACACTACAAGGCCCCTTCTAACTCTAAAACTCTATGAGTCAAATAAAAATGGTCGGACTTCCAAAACGAGGTGAGACTACTGGAAAGGGAGAGAAGGAAAACTTACCATTTATATTTAAACCCACATTAAACCTACAACTTTTTTTAACCAAGTTAATGTGTCTGGTTATACGCGGCTGTACCGGATGGAGGCTGAGGAAATTCACGTGAATTCAACATACCCCAGAGACTACATGTAGACTGTACTTTTCCTTTCCCACCAAAACGGGAAAACGCTAGCTCAACAGAGAAGACTGGTCGGATCTGAAAACCGCACCCCACTTGCAATCGAGGCCTAAGGCGTTAGCTTGACCTGCCACTTAATTCTCCTTACCCTCTTCGACTCCCAAGGCCGAACGACCCGTGACGAAGTCACCTGGGTTCAAAGTCTAGGGCACTCCAGATCAGGGAAGGCATGAACCGAGAAGCCAAGTGTCCAGAAGCAGTGATAAGCTGGGGCGAGGAAGGCAGGTCGCCCTGGAGTCGGGGGTGGGTGCTGGGCGAGATGCTGAACTGCCGTTTTGCACCCGACTCCCATCTTTCGCACCTTACCCAGGAGAGCTTGCTGAGGGGCCCGGGCCCCCAGGCCCGGAAGAACGAAGCGGAGTGGTGGGTGAGAGGGTGAAGGGGTCAGGATTCAAAGGTGCCCTCGCCGGCCGGTCGCTGCCGCCGGCGCCCCCGTCTGTTCCGGAGCACCCCAAAAGGGCAGAGCGGGCACCGGCCCCAAGAGACCCCGGCCCACCCGCCCGCCGGCCCACAGCAGCACAGCTTCCCCTCCCCCGCTTTCCGCGGAGCGCCCGCGGCCTCTCCGGGGAGCCGGGAGGAGGAAGACCCGAAGTCGGTCCTTACCCCAGGGCCTCCAAACGAGATCCGCGCCGGCCGCAGCCACCGCCTCGCAAAATCGGTCCCTTCAGCCGACCCAGAGCAACCGTGGCACTGCAATCACGGCCGGCGCCGCCCCGCCCCCGGCCTCCGCGCAGAACACCGCCGGGCCAACATGGCTGGTGCCGCCTCTGCCACGTCAAGGGGTGGAGGGGCGGGGCGACCGCGCCGGGGAACCGAAGGGGAGAGTGCGGGACCCGGCGGAACGCCGCGGGGATAGGGCACTAGGAGGAGAGTGGGGAGGGGAAGGGGCGGGCACGGAGCCGGGGCGGGGCTCGCGGAGGAGCGAACTAATGGGAGGGCACCCGGGCGGAGCCGTGAGGGCGGAGACGAGAACGAGAAAGGGGAGGGAAGGGGCGGTGACGGAACCGGGGGCGGCGAGGCAACCGAAACTGACCCGGTCGGGGACCACCTGAGCGGAGAGTGGCCCCAGCGGAATTGGAGCTCCTTAACCCTTTCCACGGATCTAGGGCAGATCCCACTCCCTGAGGGCCACAGGCCAGAGTAGGACCTTCTGTCGCCATTCAGACTCCTCAACTCGCGGTGGGGCGGGGGCGGCGTCCGGTAGGACATCCCCTCCTGTAAGGCCCCTGGTTGATTCCTAAAACCACAAAACTACATCGCCCCTAAAAAAAACAAACAAAGTGAAAAGTTCGTTTATTCACTTAGTGCAACATATATTCCCTGAACACTATGTACCAGGTACAGTAGCAGTGCCTATGATATGACATAGGCAAAACAGGCCTATTTATAAAACTAAAAATACAAAAAATGTGCAATTACAGAGCAAAAAAAAAAAAAAAAAGGCTGTCCTCTTTTCAACAAAAATTACGAGACTTTAAAGGTCTCAAAAAAGTCCTCAAGTCCTGTGTTTTAATGGTACAAATGCATGAAGAACCAAACGTATCAATTAGCTAGGATATAGTAGTGATGCATTGGAAATCTGCAGTCACTGTTTACAAGATGGGTATGTTCCATACTCATGCATCGCAGTTGCATTCAGAGGACATTGCTCATTTTGGGTATGTCTACAAAACCAGGAAAATATGGAATAAAAATTGGGATTTGCTATATTTAGATAATTAAATTTCCAATACAGCTGTTTTCCATTATGCCTTTACTCTTTTTATACAAGCTTACTCTTTTTATAACAGCTTTGAATATCCCTTTACTCTAATTTGTATCTCATAAAAATATCTCATAAAAATGTAAAAATTATACAGTCCATTGAACTCATTATAAATGGTAAAGACTATTTTTCTTGGTGTACTGAAAGTTAAGAGGTTTTGACTTGAGGAAGAGAAGAATAGAGAAAGAATGGAAAATATCTTGAGGTACTGGGAAAAGAGAGTTAGACTAGGAATTGGAGAAAGGGAAGACTCTCCTAAAACAACCTTCTCTGGCTTTCAAACATAATCTATAGACATCCCTGGCCCAAGGCATTTGGGATTAATTTGTGAATCTGAAGGTTGTTAAACATTTACCAACATGCAACTGACTGTAATTGTTTACTTTCATTACACCACCTTGTACAGGTCCTGGCACAAAATAATTTTTCCTTAAATGTTCATAAATGAGCAGCAGCTCTTTCTGCCCATAGGTCTTGTCCCATGCTTTTATATAACCACTATTTTGCAGCATTAAAAAAAAAAATTCAAGAATGAGCATGAAAACCTAAATAATTATATACATATTTATTATTATTATTACTACTATTATTGGGGTGCCTGGATGGCACAGTTGCTTAGGTATCTGACTATTGGGATGCCTGGGTGACTCAGTGGGTTAAGTGTCTGCCTTCAGCTCAGGTCATGGTGCCAGGGTCCTGGGACTGAGTCCCACATCAGGCTTCATGAGGAGCCTGCTCTTCCCTCTGCCTACCGCTCCTCCGCTTGTGCTTGTTCTCTCTCTCTCTCCCACTCTGACAAATAATAAATAAAGTCTTTAGGGGAAAGGAAACAAAAAAATATCTGACTATTGATTTCAGCTCAGGTAATGATCGCAGGATCATGAGATCAAGCCTTACATTGTTGGGCTCTGCAGTCAGCAACAGGGTCTGCTTGAGATTCTTTCTCTCTCTCCCTCTGCGCCCCCCCCCCCCGCCCAACTAAGTAAATAAATCTTTAAAAAATTATTACTATCATCATTTTTTTTTAAGATTTTATTTATTTATTTGACAGAGAGAGAGGCAGGCAGAGAGAGAGAGAGAGGGAAGCAGGCTCCCTGCTGAGCAGAGAGCCCGATATGGGACTCGATCCCAGGACCCTGAGATCATGACCTGAGCCGAAGGCAGCGGCTTAACCCGCTGAGCCACCCAGGCGCCCACTATCATCATTTTTAAGCTTTGGCATTAACTATAAAAATATAAAATCTGACATAAGCTCCCCCCCAAAATTTTTTATTTTCATTATTTTTAAAATTTTAATTCCATGGGTGCCTGGGTGGCTCAGGTGGTTAAGTATCTGCCTTCAGCTTGGGTCATGATCTCAGGGTCCTGGGATTGAGCCCTACATTGGGCTCCCTGCTCAGCAGGAAGCCTGCTTCGGCCTCTCCCACTCCCCCTGCTCTGTTCCCTCTCTCGCTCTCTCTGTCAAATAAATAAAAAATTAAAAACAACAACAACAAAATTAAACTCTCTAGATCCAACCATTTTGTTGCAAATGGCAAGATTTTATTCTTTTTTATGGCAGAATATCCCGTTGTGCGTGTCTGTACGTGTGTGTATGTATACATACACATGTCTTTCACCCATTCATTTAGTAATAGACACTTGGGTTGCTTCCATAATCTGGCCATTGCAAATAATGCTGCAATAAATAAAATTCCCTTTTTTAAAACCCAATACTCTAAGATCATTACTTTTTCAAACTGGCATTTTTAAAATGCCAGAGAATGTTAAAAAAGAGAGGGAGGCAGAGAGCCTCTTCTCTGCTGTCCTACCAGCTGCTCCCTTGCAGTGTATTCAACATTCTACCTCCTCTTAAAAAAAAAAAGAGAGGGGCACCTGGGTGGCTCACTTGGTTAAGCGACTGCCTTCAGCTCAGATAGTGATCCTGGAGTCCCCTGATCGAGTCCTGCATTGGGCTCTCTGCTCAGCAGGGAGTATGCTTCTCCCTCTGACTCTCCCCCTTCTCATGCTTTCTCTCTTGCTCTCAAATAAATAAATAAATAAATAGAATCTTAAAAAAATTTTTTTTTTAAAGAGAGAGTAGGGTTCCTGGGTGGCTCAGTGGGTTAAACATCTGCCATCAACTCAGCTTGGGTCATGATCCCAGGGTCCTGATATCAAGCTGGGTTCCCTGCTCAGCGAGGAGTCTGCTTCTCCTTCTGCCCTGCCCCTGCTCTCTGACTCTGTCTCTCCCTCAAATAAATAAATAAATAAAATCTTAAAAAAAAATATATATATATAAAGAGAAGGGGCGCTTGGGTGGCACAGTCAGTTAAGTGTCCACTCTTCATTTCACCTCAGGTCATGATTTCAGGGTCTTCTTCTTTTTTTAAAGATTTTACTTATTTATTTGACACACAGAGAGATCACAGGTAGGCAGAGAGGCAGGGGGAAGCAGGCTCCCCGCTGAGCAAAGAGCGTGATGTGTGGTTTGATCCCAAGACCCTGAGATCATGACCTGAGCTGAAGGTAGAGGCTCAACCCACTGAGCCACCCAGGTGCCCCAAGATCTCAGGGTCTTAAGATCAAGTCCTGCATGGGGCTCTGCACTCAGGAGGGAATTTACTTGAGATTCTCTCTTTCCCACTTTCTCTGCCCCTCTCTCTAAAATAAACAAATCTTTAAAAAGAGAGAGAGAAAGAGAGGGAGAGGTTCTAGAGTCAAGTAAAGTCTGGTAACACCAGTTAAATTATGTAAAATAGGTCTCCTGACTCGTCAGAGGTTTTAATATGCTAATATTCATTGTGAATCTTTAAGCACAGCATTTTTTTAAAGATTTTATTTATTTATTTGACAGAGATCACAAGTAGGCAGAGAGGCAGGCAGAGAGGAGGAAGCAGGCTCCCCGCTGAGCAGAGAGCCCCATGCGGGACTCGATCCCAGGATCCTGAGATCATGACCTGAGCCAAGACAGAGGCTTAACCCACTGAGTCACTCAGGCGCTCTAAGGACAACATTTAAATACATTTCCCAGGCCACCTGGGTGGCTCAGTGGGTTAAAACCTCTGCCTTCGGCTCAGAGTCCTGGGATTGAGCCTCACATCTGGCTCTCTGCTCAGAGGGGAGCCTGCTTCCTCCTCTCTCTGCCTGCTTCTCTGCCTACTTGTGATCTCTGTCTGTCGAGTGAATAAATAAAATCTTTAAAAAATAATAAAAATTAAAAAATAAATACATTTCCCAAAGATATTTTACCTCGAAATTTCCCTAGGACTATCTAGGATCAAGTATTCTGAACACCCTATGACTTTGTTTTCAGTCATTAATTGCCTTAAATAATAGTTAGTGTGTAACAACCAGTATTTTCCTGCCTACTTCTGAACCCAAAGATATTTCTTGTTTTTTGTTTTTTAAAGATTGATTGATTGATTGATTTGACAGACAGAGATCACAAGTAGGCAGAGAGTCAGGCAGAGACAGAGGAGGAAGCAGGCTCCCCGCTGGGCGGAGAGCCTGATGCCGGACTCAATCCTAGGACCCAGGATCATGACTGAGCCAAAGGCAGAGGCTTTAACCCACTGAGCCACCCAGGTGTTCCCCAAAGATATTTCTCAACTGAAGACTCCAGAACTTTGAAGAGTCAACGGAAATATAATAATGTAATTTGCTTGGAATTTCATATGATCACCACCAGATGGAGCTTTCCCTGGTTCTTTTTGTTTGTTTAACACATTTTCTAATATAAATCAAGTGCCTGTCGTTTTTTCTAATGTGGATTCTCTTCCATTTGTTCAGACTGTGACATTATAAGGCACTCACCAGCTATTTTTGTAGTACTCACTAGAAAAAGCAATACTCAGATTGTTCTAACTTTGAATTTTCAGCATCAGTAGTGTGTCAAGTCCATATATATTGGACTAGTGTGCTCTAGTGTATGCACACACACTAGAATCACATTCAATATAGTAATTATAAATAAGGCTAATTTATAAATTACACACGAGAGTTACAGAATTCTAAATTCAAATAGAACTTGATGATCATTTGGTCTAACCCCTATACATCACAATGAAAGTAAAGATAAAAGAGGTTAAATAGCATATCCAAGGTCAAGGTGCTGATGCCCATTTAAAACCTATAACACTGGGGCGCCCGGGGGGCTCAGTTGGTTGGGCAGCTGCCTTCGGCTAGGGTCATGATTCCAGGATCCTGGGATCAAGCCCCACATTGGGCTCCCTGCTCAGCAGAGAGCCTGCTTCTCTCTCTCTCCCCCTCTCCCTGATGCTCTGCTTACTTGTGCTCTCTCTCTCTAGCTCTCTGTCAAATAAACAAATAAAATATTAAAAAAAAAACTATAACACTGAGTTTTCATGTCATGTCTATGTTTTCCCCTTTAAATGTTAATAAGACTTGCTTTCAAAGTTTCTCCCTCTTGGGGCGCCTGGGTGGCTCAGTGGGTTAAAGCCTCTGCCTTCAGCTCAGATCATGATCCCAGGGTCCTGGGATCGAGCCCCACATCGGGTTCTCTGCTCAGCCGGGAGCCTGCTTCCTCCTCTTCCTGCCAGCTTCTCTGCCTACTTGTGATCTCTGTCTGTCAAATAAATAAATAAAATCTTAAAAAAAAAAAAAAAGCTTCTCGCTCTTGTTCAAACAGCAGGTGTTTCTGTTCCACAGAGTGAGCCACCAATACTATATTTCAGCATCACTTCATCCTGCCACTCTGATCAAGTCCAAAATGATTACTAAGAGTTTATTTAATCAGGAGTGCCTGGGTGGCTTAGTCATTCATTCCTTAAGCATCAGCCTTCTGCTCAGGTTATGATCCTGGGATGGAGCCTGGTGTCGGGCACCCTGCTTAGCAGCAGAGTCTGCTTCTCTCACTCCTCTCCCTCTGCCCCTGCTCCTGTGCTCGCCCTCTCTCTCTCTCTCTCTCTCAAATAAATAAATGAGGGGAGCCTGGGTGGCTCCATGGGTTAAGTCCTCTGCCTTCGGCTCAGGTCATGATCCCAGGGTCCTGGGATTGAGCCCCACATCGGGCTCTCTGCTCATCAGGGAGCCTGCTTCCTCCTCTCTCTCTCTCTGTCTGCCTCTCTGCCTACTTGTGATCTCTGTCTGTCAAATAAATAAATAAAATCTTTAAAAATAAATAAATAAATAAATAAACGAAATCTTAAGAAAAAAGAATTACTAAGATACCTAATCACAGAATTTGTGCTCAGATAAGCTAGAGAAAGAATTCAGCTGCTAGATGTCAAAGTAA
This sequence comes from Mustela erminea, assembly GCF_009829155.1. Taxonomy (NCBI): domain Eukaryota; kingdom Metazoa; phylum Chordata; class Mammalia; order Carnivora; family Mustelidae; genus Mustela; species Mustela erminea. The sequence continues at coordinate 88,993,900 of NC_045618.1, forward strand.
GCAATTAAATCAACAACGAACCAAAAAGGAATTAATGGTGAAGCCTCTAATCACTTACTATGATTGTATAAGCAAGAGCCTGTTCATCACCCCATGGAAAAAACTCTCCCCCTATTTGAGGGCCAGGTGGATCAGTGCAAACTTGGGGGTCATCTCACTGTTGAGGGAGTCCCTAACAAGTTTATATTTATAGAACCAGAGCCATTGTGAGGGCTGGGGAGGAAAGGGGGGTAGGAATGGAAAAGTACTAGGTACTGAGGGAATGGGTCGTTTTCCCCAGAGGGAGACTCCAAATGGGGACATCTGGCTAGGAATGCAACTATGCTTAAGGGCACTGCCAGCCAGCAGGGACCGAGTCTGACTGCAACTCTCTTCAGAGACTGCCTTGCACTGGCTGTGCACCAAGTCTGGTATGGGTAGGGCAGTTTTCCCCTGTGAAGCCTGCCAGGGAAAGCCTTTTTAACTGCTATTATCAGGCATGAAAAATCACCCATAGGTTTTAAACCAGCAGTCAGACTCAGAATTACTCCCATCTCCTGACAGTAAATCTCCATCACAGCCCCAAATCACCAAGGCCCAAATCCTCTGGTAAGTAAGTTTTAGCATCCTTTTATTGAGACATAACCCTAGTCTCAATAATCATGTGACTACAGGAGTGTTCTGGTAGTCTGTGGTTGGAGGGCACTGACAACCCCCAACACACAGTAAGTAGGTGCCGCATACATAACTACATACAGCTCTGTTTCTCACAACCCTGTCTAGCACCATTCACTCCCTACTCTCTATGTGTCAACCATATTGACCTCCTTCCAACTTTTCCAACATGACCTATTTCTTCTAGTAATAAGGTCCTGAACAAAGTGTTTCCTCTACCTGCCAAGATTCAATATACAAATGGACAATGGCCAGACCCATACACACACACACACATACACATATATATATGTATATATGTGTGTATTATATATAGGACTCTGACCTATAATCTGCAGTAACCAGCCAGGAAAAGCAGCCTAGAAGTTAAAATTGTAGCAAGTCATACGGCTATCTCTAGAAACAATCCAGGAAACCAAACAAAAACCTCATAATAATTGTCTCATAATAACCACGACTTGATTAACAATTGACAGCTCTCCTAATATTTTTCCCTGCTTCCAATTTAGGACCAACCAACCAAAGAAAGCCAAATATGCACCCTTAACCAATTTCATGGAATGTCCCTCTTCTAGGTAGAATAGTGGGATCAGAGCATGCTACCCTAATATGCTACCTTAGCATATTAATTATTTTGAGTTAAAGGTCCTTGAAAAAAAAAAGCATATGCAAGAAAGGCACTCTGACCTTCCTTTTTTTCCCTGAAATCAGGAAATAAAACTGTCATGTGAAGGGTACCCTCCCTATATCAGCAGGATTTTCCTATTAGGAAAGATGGGAAGTTGAAGCTGAGATAAATGTGTACAAACAAACCTTATTAAACTAAACCCTTGGGGCGCCTGGGTGGCTCAGGGGGTTAAAATCTCTGCCTTTGTGTCAGTTCCTGATCCCAGGGTCCTGATCCCAGGGTCCTGGGATTGAACCCCCGCATCCAGCTTTCTGCTCAGCAGGGAGCCTGCTTCCCTTCCTCTCTCTTCCTGCCTCTCTGCCTACTTGTGATCTCTGTCTGTCAAATAAGTAAATAAAATCTTTAAAAGAAAAAAAAAAAAAAAAACGAGGGGCGCCTGGGTGGCTCAGTGGGTTAAAGCCTCTGCCTTCGGTTCAGGTCATGATCCCAGCATCCTGGGATCGAGCCCTGCATTGGGCTCTCTGCTCAGCAGGGAGCCTGCTTCCTCCTCTCTCTCTGCCTGCCTCTGCCTACTTGTGATCTATGTCTGTCAAATAAATAAAAATAAAATCTTTAAAAAAAAAAAAAAACGAAAAAACTAAACCCTTATCTTCCTGGTTACTTTCCCACAATTAACCACCCCAGCCCAAATTCCTTTGTGTTGTTACATTATAAAAACTTACTTTGTGCAACCTATTATATAAGCTTTCAGTCCAACCTTACTGGGGTCTTGATTTTTCTTTAAAGGGTCCCACATACGTGTAAGAAATACTCAATAAAATTTGTATGCTTTTCTCTTGTTAAGCAGTGTTATGTCAGTTTAATTACTAGGCCCAGCCAGAGACCCTAAGAGGGTGGAGGAGAAATTTTACCTTTCTTAAAATAGCCCACCTAGAGCTTTCCCATGTCACAGTCTCCAACCAGGGCATATCTGAAGTCTTCCCTTTTTTTCCAGTATAAATCTTTCTTACTCCACTGCAGTAGCAGAAAGCAACCCTTATGAATTTTTAACTTACTTTCCTCTTTCCTGAATGAATTCATTCCTGTGTATTCTAAATTTTAGAACTACGTCAAATCATTCGAGTACTTTATTACTCATCCCTTCTGTTGGAAAATGATTACTGACAACCGGTGTTCCATTCTGCTACTCTTCTCCTTTCTTCATTCATCTATGTGTAGTTACACCATCTACCTATACATGAAATCCAGTATTAAACATTGTTCTTTTGGTGGTTCATTGGTTTCTTAGGAAGTTATTTGTTCTTGTATCCAAAAAGTGGGTGGAAAATGCTAACAAGTAAGATCCCCCCCCCCACAGACACACACAAAAAGTAAGAAAATCCAGAAATGAAGGGGTGCCTAGGTGGCTCAGCCATTAGACTTCTGCCTTCGGCTGGGATAATGATCCAGGGGTCCTGGGATCAAGCCGAGCATCCAGGGTTCCTTGCTTGGCAGGACACCTGCTTCTCTCCCGCTTCCCCTGCTTGTGTTCCCTCTTCCACTGTCTCTCCCTCTGTCAAATATGTAAATAAAATCTTAAAAAATAAAAAAGAAAAGAAAAAAATTCAAAATGAAGTAATCGATTACATTTCCTAATTTTTCTTGATTATTATCAAAATGGGGACAAGAATCTTCCTATTTCTCTTTAACTTTACTTCTTCCAAAATCAGTAAAAAAAAAAATTTTAAATGCACATCTCAATAAGTGTAGTTACCTTTTGTCACCAAAGTTATTACAAAATTAGTAACATTTTTAACCAAATAACCTTCCAGTTTGCTGTCAAGCAGTATTTTTACAAGTCTGCCAATTGTTTAGTTACTGTTCATAAACACAAATTTCCTTAGCTCTTAACCCAAGAACTTGTCCTCATTTTATTTTCAAATGAAAGAGTTACATTCTGGTTTTGAAATCAATTGCTTGCAAGCTAAAGGCAGTGCCTTAAAAAAAAAAAAAAAAAAAAAAAGCCTAAAAATAAACATAATGTTAGAAAATAAAAGCCAATTATATTCACTTAGAGCTTGTTTAGAAAGAATGAAATGTAATACTTTCATTGTTTCTTGGCATTTGTCACTCAGCACAAGTTACTTAATTCATTTCTGGCTTGTTTCACCTGTAAAATGGAGATAATATTACCTGCCTCACAAGATTGGCCCTAAGATTAACTTTTGGGAATTAGCATTAGCTTTATCCTTTCACTACTCATATTCGAACAAAGAGCTTCCTCCAAAGAAAAAGAAGAAAGTAATGGCTACTCAAGGACTAATACTTATTTCAGGCAAGTATAAAGTGATCTTTCAAGTAGCCAAGCACATGAAATTCTTCTGGAAAATTAATTTCTCATTCGTTTGGCATCAGATAAATCCGGGTTGAAACGGCTCTTCCCCTTTGGGGAAAAGTCACAGTTGTAGTACTTAAACCCATCGATTTCCTCCTCTACAAAACCGGGATAATACCACTTCAAAAAGTTGGTTTAAAAAATTAAACGAGGAAATATACGTGTTGTGTCTACCAGGGGCACTGCTCGTTAATTCAAAAAATATTCAAGGATTCCTCACTCCTGCAGATGCAAAAAGGTTAATAATCCTCAGTCTTTACCCTCGCCTTGTACGAGGGAACAGAGGGAAAACAGAAACACTTCAGAACCCTTCTTCTAGGAACTAAATTCACTGTCTTCTTACACCACCGGACCCTTAACCATAGGGACAAGCAGCAGGCTTCCTCAAATGCAATTACGCCCCCTCAGCCCTGCGTCCTTGGACTCCGCGCCGAAGGTGCCTACCTCTGCGCCTGCGCCGTGACCTAGATTTGGCGCATGCGCTGAGTGGGACTGGTTGGATTAAAAACCATGGCGTGGGTACCGGCGGAGTTTGCAGTAGAAGAGTTGATGCCCCGGCTGTTGCCAGTGGAGCCCTGCGACTTGACAGAGAGTTTTGATCCCTCCGTACCCCCGAGGACGCCTCAGGAATACCTGAGGCGGGTCCAGTAAGTGACTCGGTCCTGGAAGGGTGGGCTGGTTGTCCGCTCTGCCCCTGGGCACAGCTCTACAGCCCTCACCCCCCGCCTCTGTTTCCCTTCCCAGTCTAACGCGAGGTAGGGTCGAATCAAGATCACTTGATTACTTCTTTATCTGGGCGAGTTTTTATGAACGTAATTCTGTTTACCTATGTCAAGATGTGTACTTTCAGATTTCCTTGCTTTCAGTCCAGTTAATTTCGGAAATACATTGTTTGGTACGTCAATTGCAAATCTGTACTATTATTCGGATTTCGTAAAGAACCGTGGAAAGGGACCGCTCCTTTTATGGCCCATGAACAAAGCACAGCCGTAATCACATTTCTTGCATTTATTACTTATTTGTAGGATCGAAGCAGCTCGATGTCCAGATGTTGTGGTAGCTCAGATTGATCCAAAGAAGTTGAAAAGGAAGCAAAGTGTGAATGTTTCTGTGAGTTTTATTACCCAGCAGGGGATTCTTCCCTTTTCCTCTCCCCCGCCCAAACAGAAAGATCAATGGTTTTCCTATGGCCTCACAGTATCTCTATGATATATGTAAGATTTCACTATTCCCTGTAACATTATACATTAGCTTGTACATTTTCCCCAAAAGGACAGTTGGTATTTACTGCCTCCAGAGAGGTTTTCAGTAACGCTGGCATTCGTGGAGACTCCTCATACTTCAGGTCAGTCCTAAAGGACTCTTTAAATAGGTTACTTACATTATCATTTATTTTTAGGGAACCTTTTTCCACTTGCTTTCATAATTATTCTTAGACTGGTGTTTAACATTATTTAGTGTAGTTTGCATGTTCTGAATTTGACTGGGTTTTGTTTTTTTAAGAAAGGAAAAGTATCAAGTATCTTAAATTTTTTCTAGTTACTTGCACACCAGGAACGTTTTTGTTCTTTTATTTAACCAGCACATTTTTATTAAGCAACTAGGTGGTGCCAGGCACTGGGAATACAACAAAGAATGAGACAGAAAAATCCCCACCTTAGTAGAGTTTACATTCTCCTGAGGAAGACAGTAAACAAGCAAACAAAGTAATTGTATATTGTGACTATTGATATGAAGAAAATTAGCATGTGTAATGACCAATAAGTAACAAGGTAGAGTTGTTGCAGAAGGTCTCTCTAAGGTCATGCTGTTTAACCTAAGGTCAAAGGAGAGCATCAGCTTTTAAATTTTGATAGGTCCTTTTCCTTTTATGTTCTAGGTAATTTCTTTGGTGTTTATTATCGGGATATTTTAATTCAGATACTACACTGTTTCATATAATTTCTTCTCAGAAATTTTTAGTTGATGGATGAGAATGTCTTATATACCTAGGTTTTGAAATATACACTTTTATTTCAAGGCAATCTGTCATCAGTTTTGAACTGTTATGCTGTGTTAGAAAGTTAAAGTAGCCTTTGTAAAGTCAAGTGTCTTAGATTATTTGTGTACATTCTTCCTATACCAAAATTCTTTAGTTTGGGATATATCTCTTTTGTTTCAAACTGTTTTGTTTTGTTTTAATTATAGAAAGGTAGGACTAAATTATATCTTCAGGGCCCATATAATTTAGATTTCTTAGATTAGAAATTCCAACTATGAACCATTCCAGATTGCTCTTACTGAAATGACTCTACAGGGATCTTTTCCTAATGTTTAAACTTGGACATAAAAAAGAGAAGGGCCTACTTTTTTGCATCTGCAAATGTATAGTATCTTTCTTATATAACCTTAATCATTTATAACTCTTCATTTTGATTCTGCTTTTACTTTGTAGAGGCATGAGATTCTAGTTATAACACTAACATTGATTCTTATATTTATGAACTGATCTCCAGCTTTCAGGATGCCAGCCTGCTCCAGAAGGATATTCTCCCACACTTCAGTGGCAGCAACAACAAGTGGCACAGTTTTCATCTGTTCGACAAGTAAGTGTACTTTAATTATTTAATCAAATTAAACCCCTTCCACCGGAGAAAGACCATTATATGGTTTCACTCATATGTGGAATATGATACACAGTGCAGAGGATCATAGGGGAAGGGAGGGAAAACTGAATGGCAAGTCATCAGAGAGGGAGACAAACCATGAGAGACTCTTAACTATAGAAAACAAACTGAGGGTTGCTGGAGGGGAAGGGGGTGGAGGATGGGGTAATTGGATGATGGGCTTTGAGGAGCGCATGATGTGATGAGCATTGGGTGTTATAAGCAGCTGATGAATTATTGAACTCTACATCAGAAACTAATGATGTAATATATATTGGCTAATTGAATTTTAAATTAAAAAAAAATTAGACCCCTTCTGTCTTCCTCCCTCAAGATTTATTTCTGTTCTTAGACTTTAGTTGGAAAAATAAGATTCCTCCTCCTTCTTCTTCTTTTTTTTTAAGATTTATTTATTTGAGTGAGAGTGCACACCATGCAGGCAGGCATGTGAGTGTGGGAAGGAGCAGGCAGAGAGAATCTTTAGGCAGACTCCCCAGTGGGCAATGAGTGTGGAGCCTGAGGAGGGCCTCTGTCTCATGACCCAAGAGATCGTGACCTGAGTCAAAACCAAGAGTTAGTCACTTAACTGACTGAGCCACCCAGGCACCCCAAGATTCATTATTCTGAAGGATAAAGTTAAAATATTTATGAACCAGTTACCAGATTATGATCATTAGACATAATACAGTTTAAAACCCATCTTCCAAGTTTCAGGATTGTTAGGATGTTGCACAATTGTTTTCTTTTCAGGTATCCATTCTCTGAAGATCACTTGCCTAACTTTTCTTTCTTTAGAGTGTGATCAGACATAGGAGTCACTGGAAATCACAACAGTTAGACAGTAATGTGACCATGGTACGTAAGTTTCTTTGTCTAAGTTGTACAGTGTGTACCTATTTGAAATAGTCCATATTTACTGCCATACTTTAAAGATTCACTTACTTAGTTTATATTACTTTTGTTCTTTTTCATTGACCGTTAGTAGAAATAATTCTGTTGCATTAGTAGCCGTAAAAGTAGTATATAATTGGGGCATCTGCATGGCTCAGTGGGTTAAGCCTCTGCCTTCAGCTCCGGTCATGATCCCAGGGTCCTGGGATCAAGCCCCACATTGGGCTCTCTGCTCCGCGGGGAGCCTGCTTCCTCCTCTCTTCTCTGCCTGCCTCTCTGCCTACTTGTGATCTCTTGTCTGTCAAATAAATAAATACAAATCTTTAAAAATTTAAAAAAAAAGTATATAATCAGTAATGCAAGTTGTTATTTTTATAACAGTTTTAATCCATAGAATCTTGAGAGACTTTGAATAGGTTCAGCCTCTACAATTTTTTTTTAAAAGATTATTTATTTATTTATTTATTTGACAGACAGAGATCACAAATAGGCAGAGAGGCGGGGGTGGGGGGAGAAGCAGGCTCCCTGCTGAGCACAGAGCCTGATGCAGGGCTCGATCCTAGGACCCCCAGATCATGACCTGACCCGAAGGCAGAGGCTCAACCCACTGAGGCCACCCTGGCACCCCAAGCCTCTACAAATTTTTTTTTTTTTTTAAGATTTTATTTATTTATTTGACAGAGAGAGATCACAAGTAGGCAGAGAGGCAGGCAGAGAGAGAGGAAGGGAAGCAGGCCCCCTGCCGAGCAGAGAGCCTGATGCAGGACTCGATCCTAGGACCCTGAGATCATGACCCGGGCCGAAGGCAGTGGCTTAACCCACTGAGCCACCCAGGCACCCGCCTCTACAAATTTTTAAGGGTTCTTCTAGACCTTGATTTTTTAGAAAATAAATGTATTTTCAGTATTTACAAAAAGATTGAATAAAGGCTTATTGGATTTTCCTGGTAAGGTAATGGTGCCAATACCAGTGACATTTTAGTAAAGCCTGTTGTGCATATTAGAAAGTATTTTCTGTGCTTTATCAGTTTAGATATAATTTTCAACTTCAGGAGGTATGTTATATCTGGACTACTGAATAAAAAAGGGAGGTGGAGAAGAGATGGATACATTGTTCCAGGACAAGACTTCTAACTTTTTTAGGGAGTCTGATATTCTTCCTGAGAATCACACAAAAGCTATTTATATTCAGAAGAAAAAAATTGTGTGTAACCAAGGTTTTGCTCCCATTTTCACGTAGTTCATAGATTTCAGATCTTAGAAGCTTCCTCTAGGCAGTTCTTCCTAATATCTTTTACATGGTAACACCTTTGGATAAATGGAGGAGGCTGCTTGCATAGCCCTCGACTGGAGCTGAAAGCTTGAGAAATTGAGTATATGGACTCTGCTTGCTTCTAAATGCTAGTTGAAAGCTCTGCTCTAGGAAAAGTGTGAAACAAACTAACATCACTTGCCTAAGATCATTTAACTCATAAAAGGTATAGCTGAGCTTCAAACCAAAAAGTTTGGCTGTAAAGCTTTTCTCTGTGCTTTGAGGCCTCCTGGGAAAAGGTAGTAGAGGGAGAGGGGGTAGGTGAGTAGACATATTTTTTTCTTGCTCAGTATAAGGACTTTTGGGTAGATTCTTACTAGTTCAAAAAGAAGCTGCATCAGTAACTTGACAATACAATTTTGTCAAAAATGTAAATGACTGAACATGATTGAATAAATTGTGATCCATGAAAACAGTGAAATAGTAATACCATGTTCATCATGGCAAAAATAAATGTTATGTAAATAATAAAATGAATTTTTTTTTTAATTTTATTTATTTGACAGAGAGAGCTCACAAGTAGGCAGAGAGGCAGACAAAGAGAGAGGAGGAAGCAGGCTCCCAGCTGAGCAGAGAGCCTGATGCGGGGCTCGATCCCAGGACTCTGGGATCATGACCTGAGCCGAAGGCAGAGGCTTTAACCAACTGAGCCACCCAGGCGCCCCTAATAAAATGAATTTTTTAAGTAGAGCACTCTAATAGTTTATTTAAAGCAACAAGGTAAATACAAACATTATTTGCTGATTTAGTCAGTCATTTATTAAGTACCTATTTTTAGTAATCAGGGTATTCAGTGTTACCTGAAATAGAAATGGTCTGTGACCTAATGGAGTAAAGGAAAGGGCAGATACAGTGTTCCAGTACAATAGGTTTTAATCTTTCAGGGGTCTCATGTTTGTCCTGAGAATCTAATGAAAGCTATTTATCCTCAGGGGGGAAGACTACACCTGTGCAAATAAAATTTTTTGTCAGTACTTCTCCCCCCTGGACCTGCATTTGGTAGTGTAGAATAAATCTATTCTTTCTTCAGTTGGACTGTCCTTTCAAGTGTGTGAAGCATATAATTTTGTCTCCTTCCCTGGTATAAACATCCTTCATTCTTGTAAGTGTTTTTAGTGCATTTTTTCCCATACTAGTTTCCATCTTTATCATTCTCTTGAACAAACCCTTGTTTGTCAGTATCCATTAAAGTGTGATCCAAACTAAACACATCCCACATGATGTGTAACACTTGGGCACTGTATTAATTTGCTAGGGCTGCCATAATAAAACACCACAGACTGGGTGTTTTAGCAAACAGTAATTTATTTTCTCACAGTTCTCTAGGCTACAAGTCTAAGATGAAGGTATTAACATGTTTTGTTCCTCCTGAAGTCTCTTTGGCTTGCAGGTGGCCATGTGGCTGTGTCCTCACATGGTCTTTCCTATGTGCAC